>NC_053026.1:498925754-499125924 GCF_003073215.2 Triticum urartu | reverse complement strand
CCAGGTGCTACTGCGAGCATTAGTAAGGTACACATCAATAACATGTATATCACATATACCTTTGTTCACCTTGCCATCCTTCTTATCCGCCAAATACTTGGGGCAGTTCTACTTCTAGTGACCAGTCTGCTTGCAGTAGAAGCACTCAGTTTCAGGCTTAGGTCCAGGTTTGGGTTTCTTCTCTTGAGGAGCAACTTGCTTGCTGTTCCTTTTGAAGTTCCCCTTCTTCTTCCCTTTGCCCTTTTTCTTGAAACTAGTGGTCTTGTTAACCATCAACACTTGATGCTCCTTCTTGATTTCTACCTCCGTAGCTTTCAGCATTGCGAAGAGCTCGGGAATAGTCTTGTTCATCCCTTGCATATTATAGTTCATCACGAAGCTCTTGTAGCTTGGTGGCAGTGATTGGAGAATTCTGTCAATGACGCAATCATCCGGAAGATTAACTCCCAATTGAATCAAGTGATTATTATACCCAGACATTTTGAGTATATGCTCACTGACAGAACTGTTCTCCTCCATCTTGCAGCTATAGAACTTATTGGAGACTTCATATCTCTCAATCCGGGCATTTGCTTGAAATATTAACTTCAACTCCTGGAACATCTCATATGCTCCATGACGTTCAAAACGTCGTTGAAGTCCCGATTCTAAGCCGTAAAGCATGGCACACTGAACTATCGAGTAGTCATCAGCTTTGCTCTGCCAGACGTTCATAACATCTGGTGTTGCTCCGGCAGCAGGCCTGGCACCCAGCGGTGCTTCCAGGACGTAATTCTTCTGTGCAGCAATGAGGATAATCCTCAAGTTACGGACCCAGTCCGTGTAATTGCTACCATCATCTTTCAACTTTGCTTTCTCAAGGAACGCATTAAAATTCAACGGAACAACATCACGGGCCATCTATCTACAATCAAACATAAACAAGCAAGATACTATCAGGTACTAAGTTCATGATAAATTTAGGTTCAATTAATCATATTACTAAAGAACTCCCACTTAGATAGACATCCCTCTAATCCTCTAAGTGATTGCGTGATCCAAATCAACTAAACCATGTCCGATCATCGCGTGAGATGGAGTAGTTTCATTGGTGAACATCGCTATGTTGATCATATCTACTATATGATTCACGCTCGACCTTTCGGTCTCCGTGTTCCGAGGCCATATCTGTATATGCTTGGCTCGTCAAGTATAACCTGAGTATTCTGCGTGTGCAACTATTTTGCACCCGTTGTATTTGAACGTAGAGCCTATCACACCCGATCATCACGTGGTGTCTCAGCACGAAGAACTTTCGCAACGGTGCATACTCAGGGAGAACACTTCTTGATAATTAGTGAGAGATCATCTTAAAATGCTACCGTCAATCAAAGCAAGATAAGATGCATAAAAGATAAACATCTCATGCAATCAATATAAGTGACATGATATGGCCATCATCATCTTGTGCTTGTGATCTCCATCTTCGAAGAACCGTCGTGATCACCATCGTCACCGGCGCGACACCTTGATCATCATCGTAGCATCGTTGTCGTCTCGCCAATCTTATGCTTCCACGACTCTCGCTACCGCTTAGTGATAAAGTAAAGCATTACAGCGCAATTGCATTGCATACAATAAAGCGACAACCATATGGCTCCTGCCAGTTGCCGATAACTTGGTTACAAAACATGATCATCTCATACAATAAAATTTTGGCATCATGTCTTGCCCATATCACATCACAACATGCCCTGCAAAAACAAGTTAGACGTCCTCTACTTTGTTGTTGCAAGTTTTACGTGGCTGCTACGGGCTTAAGCAAGAACCAATCTTACCTACGCATCAAAACCACAACGATAGTTTGTCAAGTTGGTGCTGTTTTAACCTTCACAAGGACCGGGCGTAGCCACACTCGGTTCAACGAAAGTTGTAGAAACTGTCACCCGCTAGCCACCTTTGTGCAAAGCACGTCGGGAGAACCGGTCTCGCGTAAGCGTACGCGTAATGTCGGTCCGGGCCGCTTCGTCCAACAATACCGCCGAACCAAAGTATGACATGCTGGTAAGCAGTATGACCTATATCGCCCACAACTCACTTGTGTTCTACTCGTGCATATAACATCAACACATAAAACCTAGGCTCGGATGCCACTGTTGGGTAACGTAGTAATTTCAAAATTTTCCTACGCACACGCAAGATCATAGTGATGCATAGCAACGAGAGGGGAGAGTGCGATCTACGTACCCTTGTAGACCGACAGTGGAAGTGTTAGCACAACGCGGTTGATGTAGTCGTACGTCTTCACGGCCCGACGGATCAAGCACCGAAACTATGGCACCTCTGAGTTTTAGCACACATTCAGCTCGATGACGATCCCCGGACTCCGATCCAGCAAAGTATCAGGGAAGAGTTCCGTCAGCACGACGGCGTGGTGACGATCTTGATGTACTACCGTCGCAGGGCTTCGCCTAAGCACCGCTACAATATTATCGAGGATTATGGTGGAAGGGGGCACCGCACACGGCTAAGAATACGATCACGTGGATCAACTTGTGTTTCTAGGGGTGCCCCCTGCCCCCGTATATAAAGGAGGTGGAGGAGGGGAGGGCCGACCCTCTCTATGGCGCGCCCTAGGGGAGTCCTACTCCCACCGGGAGTAGGATTCCCCCTTTCCTAGTCCAACTAGGAGTCCTTCCAAGTATTAGGAGTAGGAGACAAGGATGGGGAAGGGAGAAGGGAAGGAAGAAGGGGGCGCAGCCCCTTCCCCTAGTCCAATTCGGACTAGGCCTTGGGGGGCGTGCGGCCTGCCCTAGGCAGCCCCTCTCTCTTTCCCGTATGGCCCAATAAGGCCCAATACTTCTCCCGGCGAATTCCCGTAACTCTCCGGTACTCCGAAAAATACCCGAATCACTCGGAACCTTTCCGAAGTCCGAATATAGTCGTCCAATATATCGATCTTTACGTCTCGACCATTTCGAGACTCCTCGTCATGTCCCCGATCTCATCCGGGACTCCGAACTCCTTCGGTACATCAAAACTCATAAACTCATAATATAACTGTCATCGAAACCTTAAGCGTGCGGACCCTACGGTTCGAGAACAATGTAGACATGACCGAGACACGTCTCCGGTCAATAACCAATAGCGGGACCTGGATGCCCATATTGGCTCCTACATATTCTACGAAGATCTTTATCGGTCAGACCGCATAACAACATACGTTGTTCCCTTTGTCATCGGTATGTTACTTGCCCGAGATTCGATCGTCGGTATCCAATACCTAGTTCAATCTCGTTACCGGCAAGTCTCTTTACTCGTCCGTAATAACATCATCCCGCAACTAACTCATTAGTTGCAATGCTTGCAAGGCTTAAGTGATGTGCATTACCGAGAGGGCCCAGAGATACCTCTCCGAATCGGAGTGACAAATCCTAATCTCAAAATACGCCAACCCAACATGTACCTTTGGAGACACCTGTAGAGCTCCTTTATAATCACCCAGTTACGTTGTGACGTTTGGTAGCACACAAAGTGTTCCTCCGGCAAACGGGAGTTGCATAATCTCATAGTCATAGGAACATGTATAAGTCATGAAGAAAGCAATAGCAACATACTAAACGATCGGGTGCTAAGCTAATGGAATGGGTCATGTCAATCAGATCATTCAACTAATGATGTGATCCCGTTAATCAAATAACAACTCTTTGTCCATGGTTAGGAAACATAACCATCTTTGATTAACGAGCTAGTCAAGTAGAGGCATACTAGTGACACTCTGTTTGTCTATGTATTCACACATGTATTATGTTTCCGGTTAATACAATTCTAGCATGAATAATAAACATTTATCATGATATAAGGAAATAAATAATAACTTTATTATTGCCTATAGGGCATATTTCCTTCAGCAAGAAGGAGATGGCCGTGATGGCCGTGAAGTTAAAAAGTGCTACTGACCGTTGCAAGTTTCTTGAGAAAGAAGACCGGGCGAGACAGACGGACTTAGAGAAGGCCGTTGCTGATGCCAAGGACGCTCGCTCTGCGATGAGAGCTGCGAAGGAGGAGCTGCGTCAGGCCGGACAGATTGCGGCTGGAAAGCCCTTTATGCTGCGGAGGAAGTTTTGCGATCCGAAGTTTGCTCCGTTGGACCGGATGTGGAGTGCGGAGGACACCTATCTGGATTTGGCAGCGAGTGCTGCTGATGCGACCGAAATACTTCGAGATCAAGAAGATCGCGAAGTGGAAAGGCTTTTCTGGTCGCAGTTCCAGAATCCAGAGCGTCCACTGGCAGTGGACGAATCGTCTGGCGCAATGGGCCGAACTGAATAGATTGTCCGGACTCGCATGAAGTACGTACTGGGTCATCTGTGGCCGGGGAGATCGGAGCCGAAGAGTTATTTCAGCTTGGTGCAGCAATTCCTTGGCGCGGTGCCCGTATTAATGCGATGAAGAGGTCAGCATGCATAGAGGGCGCACGGATGGCTCTTGCCGTGTCAAGACATACTTGGGCAGAGATGGAGACCACCGTTGTTGCATCCCGAGATTCGGACAAAAGCCGAGTACCCTCCGAGCACTATTTTCAGGAAGTCCTTGAAGGCGCTCGTGTAATAGAGACGCAGTGCTCGAAGGATGCTATGTTCTGATAGCATATGTAATTATAAAGCAATATTTTGATGAAATTGTAGTAGCCTTTTATACTTGCCTTCAAGTATTTGGAAAACACCTCCTGTGCGGCCGTTTTAAGATATATGTACAAAATCTGAAAGATTGCAGTCGTTGGCTTCGCCCCCACGCACATAGTGCGGGGGTGCTCGCAGAAGGCGCATTTTCACACTTAATCCAACGTCTTGGTCCTACAAAGGAGGTGATAGCGCAGCGAGCTAGGCAACCGGACTATAATGTTTAACACTTTCACTTAGCCATAGGAGCTTGACAATGGGACTATTTAGGTAGCCCCTGGTGGCGACGGCGCTCGCCCGAATTCGGGGCGCGTATGTGCCTGTCCGGGAAATGCCCCTTCGTTAATGCGGAGGAATCCTACAGATTCCGGAGAGTCATCGAGTGGTTGACCAGTCTCACGCCATATCATGACAGTCGGTTTTCGGCTTTCTCTACTGAGGTGCTCGCCTGGCCGAACCAGGGCACAATCGCAGTAGTTCTCCTGGTGCCGCCTTAGCCGATAGAGCGGAACGTAAGGCGGCCGAACACAGGAGCCGGGCAACCCAACATTTGACCAAAATCATGACTCGGAGCTGATGCATATAAGGCCAAACTCGCGACGCCGAACACTCCCTAAGGTATTCGGTCTTTATGAGAGCGGGCGAGGTAACGCTCTGAGGTATAAGCCCCTAGTGTCCAGGTACGCGCAAGAATTCTGACGTGGCCACATGCCAAGACGCCAGCCTCCTCCTTGGTCATAGAACCAGGGGATGTGTATCAACAAGAGACAGTAAAAAAGGTTTACGCAGGGTCTTAATCTGAAAAGAATCCTTGGAACGGGTCCCTACTGCACGTCTGCGCCTGTGTCTCCGTTGTGCCGTATCCTGGACGGGCGCAGCACGACGTTCATCTGTAAAAAGAGAGCAACTAAGTTGAAAAAGGGGCGTGCCGAACAAAAGTTATATGAAATAAACAAAGTGTAAAGTAAAATATGAAAAATTGAGCTTTATTGTCTCTTATTTTATACGTGTGAAGCCCCTAGTGCAGGGGTATATGGCCACTAAGCCTTTATCAACGATACTTTTGTGCCGGACTCGTCTATCCGTGTCCGTGGTCTTAATGACCTGTTCCGATGTTCTGGCTGGTGAAGCCATTGTATTGTGGGGCTGTTAAAGCGGCCGCACAATCCTCCGCTTGGGGGAGGTGTTCTCACTGCTTCCCCTTTAAGGAGATGATGCCGCGTGGACCGGGCATCTTAAGCGTAAGAGATGCATAATGCGGTATTGCGTTAAAGCGGGCGAAAGCTTCGCGTCCCAGTAGTGCTTGATAGCGACTTGAGAATGGGACGATGTGGAAAGTCAGCTTTTCGCGACGGAAGTTATCGGCAGAGCCGAAAATAACCTCGAGCCGGAGAAAACCCATGCAATGGGTGTCCGGACCTGGCGTTACTCCTTGAAAGGAGGTTTTGCTGTGGCGAATTCTTTTTGGGTCGATCCCCATGTGGCGGATTGAGTCCTGATATATCAGGTTGAGTCCGCTGCCACCGTCCATAAGGACATTTGAAAACTGGAGTCCGCCAATTATTGGATCGAGTACCAGGGCAGTCCAGCCTGGGTTCCTGACACTTCTAGAATAATCCAGATGATCGAAGATGATTGGTTTTGACAACCAGTGGCGGGATTCCTTTGGGATAGGCCGTGGGGCGCGTACCTTTATGGGCGCCGCATGTTTTATGTGGAGTAAGTTTACTGTTTTTACTTCTTGTGGGAAATTCTTTTGTTTCCTGGTACTCTGCTTTTGGGGTTCGTCCTCGTCTTCGCTTGGTGTGTCGAGCCCCTTGTGTTCGGCGTTGAGTCTGCCGGATTGTTTGAAAACCCAACAATCTCTGTGGGTATGGTTAGCAGGCTTCCCGGGAGTGCTGTGTATTTGACATATCCTATCCAAGATTTTGTTTAGGTTGGATAGGTCGTCCCTGTTATCTTGGAGGGGCGGCTTTTTCTGATTCTGTCGTGAGCTTTTGAATCCGGCGTTGACTGCCGTGCTCTTCGGACTTTTTTCCTTAGTCCGGCGACGGTCCTTATTGCGTCGCGGTTTTCCGTTTCCATCCCTAGTTTCGGATGTACTTGGGTCACTGGTGCTGCATCTTGCCAACCAGCTGTCCTCTCCTGCGCAAAAGCGGGTCATGAGGCTTGTTAGTGCGGCCATTGTTCTTGGCTTTTCTTGGCCGAGGTGTCTGGCGAGCCATTCGTCTCGGACATTATGCCTGAAAGCCGCTAAGGCTTCAGCGTCCGGACAGTCGACTATCTGATTCTTTTTAGTAAGAAATCTATTCCAGAATTGCCGAGCTGACTCTCCGGGCTGTTGAGTTATGTGACTAAGATCGTCTGCATCCGGAGGGCGGACATAGGTCCCTTGAAAATTTGCTCGGAAAGCGTCCTCGAGCTCTTCCCAACTTCCGATTGTGTTTTCAGGAAGGCTTTTGAGCCAATGCCGGGCTGGCCCTTTAAGCTTGAGGGGTAAGTATTTTATGGCGTGGAGGTCATCTCCTCTAGCCATATGTATGTGGAGGATATAATCCTCGATCCAGACTCCAGGGTCTGTTGTTCCATCATATGCCTCTATGTTTACGGGTTTGAATCCCGCTGGAAATTCATAATCCAGGACCTCATCGGTGAAACATAGGGGGTGTGCGGCACCCCTGTATTTGGGTGTGCCGGATTCTGATAATGGCTTTATTGCATTGCTTACGAGAGCTTGCTTTCTTGGCCCGTAAATGGACCTGGCTGGGCCATGATGCGAATCCTTAAGTGGGTCGCATGCCGGCTTAAGTGCGGCCTGCTTGCCGCTTTATGCTGGCCATGGGGTCGTCTATCCGACCGTGTGGCTTTCTCACTTTTGGAATGCGAGGGCTCTAAGGCCTCCTCGTCGAATTCAGGCAGTAGCTTTCTCTTCGGATAGCTTTTAGTGCGGCGACTGTCGCCGTATTTGTCTGCGGTATTGATTACTTTACTCCATCTGATCCTGAGTGCATCTTCCGCAGTTTTTAGCTTCCGCTTCTGCTTTTTCAGGCTGCGTGCGGTTGCAACGAGCCGTTTGTGGAGGTTCTTCTGCTTCGTGGGCTTGTCCGGCGTAGGGTCGTCCGGAATGCCATTTTCGCCGGGGGAGGGATGTTCGGTTTCTCTATCCGGGTTGTCCTGTTGGGACGGTTGCTCTAAGGCATGCTCGTCGTCTACCGGCTCATCCCGCTCTATGGTTGGGTCTTTATCGAGGCGGGGCTTGGGTCGGCGTTTACGCCGACGCTTTGATGGTTTTTCGAGAGATCGATCACTCTCTCCATCCCCGTTTTCCTCGTTGTTGCATCCTTTAGGGGTATCCACCATGTACACATCGTGAGATGAGGTGGCTGTCCAATGCCCTATAGGCGTTGGTTCTTGGTTGTCTCCTGCATCGTCGTCCATACCGTCGATGTCTTCGGAGTCAAAGTCGAGCATGTCGGTTAAGTCGTCGACAGTGGCTATGAAGTGGGCGGTGGGTAGGTTTTGAATTTCTTCATCATCGGAATCCCATCCTTGCTGACCGTAGTCCGGCCAGGGCTCTCCTGATAAAGAGAGAGACTTTAGAGAATTCAGGATGTCGCCGAAGGGCGAGTGCTGAAAGATGTCTGCGGCGGTGAACTCCATTATCGGCGCCCAATCGGATTCGATCGGCAGGGGCGCGGGGGGCTCGGAGTTCGGAAAGGAATCCGGCTCCTCGGAGTCACGGGCCATGCGGAGTGCGGGGCTGGAGTTCGGCTCGATCGCCTCTGAGATCGCAGCCCCTGAGGCAGCGTCCAACCGCTGATCCTCGATCGGCGCAGTAGGCTCCGAATCAATGGTCGGAACCGATGCGTGTGCGGCCTCCAAGGCGCTGTTCGGCGGCAGAGCTATATCATGCCCATCGAGACAGTGCGGCGCGCTTGGCTGTGGCTCGAATCCGTCGAAGATCAAGTCCCCGCGGATGTCAGCCGTGTAGTTTAGGCTTCCAAACCTGACCTGATGGCCAGGGGCGTAGCTTTCGATCTGCTCAAGGTGGCCAAGCGAATTGGCCCGCAGTGCGAAGCCGCCGAAGACGAAGATCTGTCCGGGGAGAAAAGTCTCACCCTGGACTGCATCGTTGTTGATGATCGAAGGAGCCATCGGGCCTAAAAGCGACGACACAGAGGAACTCTCAATGAAAGCACCAATGTCGGTGTCAAAACCGGCAGATCTCGGGTAGGGGTCCCGAACTGTGCGTCTAGGCCCGATGGTAACAGGAGGCAAGGAACACGATGTTTTACCCAGGTTCGGGCCCTCTTGATGGAGGTAAAACCCTACGTCCTGCTTGATTAATATTGATGATATGGGTAGTACAAGAGTAGATCTACCACGAGATCAAGGAGGCTAAACCCTAAAAGCTAGCCTATGGTATGATTGTTGTATATGAAGTTGTCCTACGGACTAAACCTCCGGTTTATATAGACACCGGATAGGGTTAGGGTTACACAGAGTCAGTTACAATGGTAGGAGATCTTGAATATCCGCATCGCCAAGCTTGCCTTCCATGCCAAGGAAAGTCCCATCCGGACACGGGACGAAGTCTTCAATCTTGTATCTTCATAGTCCTGGAGTCCGGCTGAAGGTATATTCCGGCTACCCGAACACCCCCTAATCCAGGACTCCCTCAGGAGCGTTGGTGATGACGATGGTGATGATTTCCCCCTCCCGGAGGGAAGTATCGCCGGAGCTCTAGATGATCCGCCAAGGTTCCTGCCTCGTGCGGCGGAGTCTCGTCCCGAAAAAGTTCCTTCTATTTTTTTCTCATCGAAAAGGACTTCATATAGGAGAAGATGGGCGTCGGAGAGCCACCAGGGGCCCACAAGTAGGGGCGCGCCTAGGGGGGGCGCCCCCCACCCTCGTGAGCAGGGTGTGGGCCCCCTGGCCTTCATCTTTGGCGAGGATTTTTCTTTATTTATTTTAAGATGTCCGTGGAGTTTCAGGACTTTTGGAGTTGCACAGAATAGGTCTCTAATATTTGCTCCTTTTCCAGCCCAGAATTCCAGCTGCCGGCATTCTCCCTCCTTATGTAAACCTTGTAAAATAAGAGAGAATAGCCATAAGTATTGTGACATAAAGTGAAATAACAGTCCATAATGCAATAAATATCGATATAAAAGCATGATGCAAAATGGACGTATCAACTCCCCCAAGCTTAGACCTCGCTTGTCCTCAAGCGAAAAGCCGATAACAATAAATATGTCCTCATGTTTAGAGGTAGAGGCATCGATAAAAATAAAATACGGACATGAAGGCATCATGATTATTCTCATAACAACAACATATATAGATTTTGTCATATGATTACTTATGTTCAAGTGATGATCTATTCACAATGCAAAAGTATAAATCATAAACCTTATTGGGCTCCGACAAACCATAATCTCAGTCATTGAAGCAATTGCAATTTATCATAACATCAGAAAGAGTCTATGTCAGAGCTAAAAAGCAAGTCCACATACTCAACTATCATTTAGTCCTCCATAATTGCTAACACTCACGCGATACTTGTGGTTACGGAGTTTTAATCGGACACAGAGAAAGATAGGGGCTTATAGTTTTGCCCCACAACCTTTTACCTCAAGGGTAATGTCAACAATAATGGTTCATGCTCCCCTACCCACATGCTGAGCTTGCCAAAGGATAAAATGAAAAAGAAAAGGTGAAGATCACCATGACTCTTGCATAAGGTAGAAGATAATAATAAAGGATAGGCCCTTCGCAGAGGGAAGCAGAGGTTGCCATGCGCTTTTATGGTTGGATGCATAAAATCTCAATGCGAAAGAACGTCACTTTATATTGCCCCTTGTGATATGAACCTTTATTATGCAGTCCGTCGCTTTTATTACTTCCACATCACAAGATCGTATAAAGCTTATTTCTCCCACACCAATCAATCATACATATTTAGAGCAATTTTTATTGCTTTGCACCGATGACAACTTACTTGAAGGATCTTACTCAATCCATAGGTAGATATGGTGGACTCTCATGGCAAAACTGGTTTAAGGGTATTTGGAAGCACAAGTAGTATTTCTACTTGGTGCTGAGAATTTGGCTAGCATGAGGGGGAAAGGCAAGCTCAACAAGTTAGAGGATCCATGACAACATACTTTATCTCAGATATAAGAAAGACATAACTCATTACGTTGTCTTCCTTGTCCAACATCAACTCTTTAGCATGTCATATTTTAATGAGTGCTCCCAATCATAAAAGATGTCAATGATAATATATCTATATGTGAAAACCTCTCTTCCCTTATTACTTCCTATTAATTGCAACAATGACCAAAGCTATGCTTGCCAACTCCCAACAACATTTAATCATCATACTCTTTCTATGTGAAGTCATTACTCTCAATAAGATCAATATGAACTTTTTGTTTCTTTTTATTCTTTTCTATTTTCTTTTATTCACCCAAGATCATGGCAAAATATCAAGCCCTTGACTCAACACTAATCTTTATTTTATATATAGCTCACGGACTCGATTACATAGAGAGATCATAAAGCAAAACTCAAAACTAGATCATGCCATAAACTTTATTCTACTAGATCAAGATACTACTAATAGGATCGAACTAAGAAAAACGGTAAAGGTAGGGGTTGTGATTGTGATACGATACCCGGGTATCTCCCCCAAGCTTGGCAGTTGCCAATGGGAGTGCCCATACCCATGTGATTATGTCTCTCTTGTTGGTGAAGAAGGTGGAGTTGTTGATGATGGATAGTCACACATCGAGCGTAGGAGGTCTTCTAACTTGCGGATAATGCCCTTGAATGCGATGATATGCTCCTTCAACAAAATATTTTCACGTGTGAGATATTTATTTTGTAGACGAGCTAACTCAATCATCTTGAAAGCTTCAATCTCTGTTGGGGTAAGAAGATTGTGATCAAGTTGAAGGGTGTCCTCTGTTGCCGGCACTTGGTTCCCCATGGCTTTCTTGATCCCTTCATCCTTGTTGATCTCCATGGGTTCTTCTCTCTTCAGCTCTATCTTCATTAGCCAAGAATCGTTGCCCTCATGATTGGAGGAGGAGGGAGACGACATAGTGCCTGACCTAGACAACCCTGACAGAAAACAGCTCAAAACAAAGACAGGAGATTTTTGCATGATACGGGAGTCAAAACCTTTGGGAGATTATATAATGAATTTTTACCGACCAAAATACGTGTCGTGTACGAAAATGGAGTCCGGAGAGCACATGAGGTGCCCACGAGGTAGGGGGCACGCCCTCCACCCTCGTGGAGCCCTCGTGTCCTTCCCGGACTGCTACTTATTTTTCTAAATATTCCAAAACGGAGAAATATTGCCTTAAAAACTGTTTTGGAGTCGGTTTACTTACCGTACCACATACCTATTCCTTTTCGGAGTCTGAAACGTTTCGGAAAGTGTCCCTTATGTATTCCTCCGGGGTTACGGTTTCAATAACATTGGTTTCAACATTTATGGGATTACCTGAGATATAATGTTTGATTCTTTGACCGTTCACCACCTTCGGATTTGTGCCTTCGGAGTAGTTGATTTTTATGGCACCGGAACGGTAGACCTCTTTGATAACGTAAGGACCTTCCCATTTTGAGAGAAGTTTTCCTGCAAAAAATCTTAAACGGGAGTTGTATAGCAATACATAATCACCTACATTAAACTCACGCTTTTGTATCCTTTTGTCATGCCATCTTTTAACTTTTTCTTTAAACAACTTGGCATTTTCATAGGCTTGGGTTCTCCATTCATCAAGTGAGCTAATATCAAATAGCCTCTTTTCACCGGCAAGTTTAAAATCATAATTGAGTTCTTTAATGGCCCAATATGCCTTGTGTTCTAGTTTGAGAGGTAAGCGACATGCTTTTCCATAAACCATTTTATACGGAGACATACCCATAGGATTTTTATATGCAGTTCTATAGGCCCATAATGCATCATCAAGTTTCTTGGACCAATTCTTTCTAGATCTATTAACAGTCTTTTGCAAAATTAGTTTGAGTTCTATATTACTCAATTCTACTTGACCACTAGACCGAGGATGATAAGGAGATGCTATTATATGATTAACATCATATTTAGCAAGCATTTTACGAAAAGTACCATGAATAAAATGTGAACCACCATCAGTCATTAAATATCTAGGGACTCCAGATCTTGGAAAAATAACTTGTTTAAGCATTTTAATAGAAGTGTTATGATCAGCACTACTAGTTGGAATAGCTTCTACCCACTTAGTAACGTAATCAACAACAACTAGAATATGTGTATATCCATTAGAGGAAGGAAAAGGTCCCATATAGTCAAAGCCCCAAACATCAAATGGTTCAATGACAAGTGAATAATTCATAGGTATTTCTTGATGTCTACTAATAGTACCAATTCTTTGACATTCATCACAAGATAAGACAAACTTACGGGCATCCTTGAAGAGAGTAGGCCAATAAAAACCAGATTGCAATACCTTATGTGCAGTTCTATCTCCAGCATGGTGTCCTCCATAAGCTTCAGAGTGACACTTGCGTAGGATATGTTCTTGTTCATGCTCAGGTACACAACGTCTAATAATACCATCTACTCCTTCTTTAGAAAGATGTGGGTCATCCCAAAAGTAATGCCTCAAATCATAGAAGAACTTTTTCTTTTCCTGGTATGTGAAACTAGGTGGTATAAAGTTAGCAACAATGTAATTAGCATAATCAGCATACCATGGAGCAGTATGAGAAGCATTTATGACATTTAATTGCTCATCAGGAAAGCTATCATCAATAGGAAGTGGGTCATCAAGCACATTTTCTAACCTAGACAAGTTGTCTGCAACGGGGTTCTCAGCTCCCTTTTATCAACAATATGCAAATCAAATTCTTGTAGCAAGAGAACCCATCTAATAAGTCTAGGTTTAGCATCTTTATTTTCCATAAGATATTTAATAGCAGCATGATCAGTGTGAATAGTTACTTTAGAATCAACAATATAAGGTATGAACTTATCACAAGCAAATACAACCGCTAAGAATTCTTTTTCAGTGGTAGCATAATTTCTTTGAGCATTGTCTAGGGTTTTACTAGCATATTGAATAGCATTTAATTTCTTATCAACTCTTTGTCCTAGAACAACACCTACAGCATAATAACTAGCATCACACATAATTTCAAAGGGTAAATTCCAATCAGGTGGTTGAACAATAGGTGCAGAGATCAATGCTTTCTTAAGTATTTCAAATGCTTCTACACAATCATCATAAAAAAACAAATGGTATATCTTTTTGTAATAAATTAGTCAGAGGCCGAGAAATATTTGAGAAGTCCTTAATGAACCTCCTATAAAATCCGGCATGACCAAGGAAACTTCTTATACCTTTGATGTCCTTGGGACATGGCATCTTCTCAATAGCATCAACTTTGGCTTTTTCAACTTCAATACCTCTCTTAGAAACTTTATGCCCCAAGACAATAACTTCATTAACCATAAAGTGGAACTTTTCCCAATTCAAGACAAGATTAGTTTCTTCACATCTCTGCAAAACTCGATAAAGGTTGCTCAAGCAATCATCAAAAGAAGATCCATAGATGGAAAAATCGTCCATGAAAACCTCACAAATCTTTTCACAAAAGTTAGAGAATATAGCCATCATGCATCTTTGAAAGGTAGCAAGTGCATTACATAGACCAAAAGGCATACTCTATAAGCAAAAGTACCAAAAGGGCAAGTAAAAGTAGTCTTTGATTGATCTTTGGCTGACACAGGTATTTGAGAGAAACCACAATAACCATCTAGAAAGCAAAAATGTGTATGTTTGGATAATCTTTCTAGCATTTGATCGATAAAAGGTAAGGGATAATGATCCTTTTTAGTTGCCTTATTTAATTTGCGGAAATCAATTACCATCCTATAACCTGTAATAATTCTTTAAGGAATCAATTCATCTTTATCATTAGGAACGACAGTAATACCTCCCTTCTTAGGGACACAATGGACAGGGCTTACCCACTGACTATCGGCAACGGGATAAATTATACCTGCCTCAAGGAGCTTTAGTATTTCCTTTCTTACCACTTCTTTCATTTTAGGATTCAGCCGTCGTTGATGATCACGAACTGGTTTAGCATCTTCTTCCAAATTAATTTTATGTTGACATAGAGTGGGACTGATGCCCTTAAGATCATCAAGAGTATACCCAATAGCAGCACGGTGCTTCTTCAGAGTTTTCAATAATCTCCCCTCCTCATGCTCTGAAAGGTTAGCACTAATAATAACAGGATATATCTTTTTCTCATCAAGATACGCATATTTAAGAGTATCAGGTAATGGTTTAAGCTCAAACACGGGATCACCCTTGGGTGGAGGATGATCCCGTAGGATTTCAACAGGCAAATTGTTTTTCACAATAGGTTCCTGTTTAAAGAATACTTCATCTATTTCCCTCTTTCATTCATAAACATATCATTTTCATGGTCTAGCAAATATTGTTCTAAAGGATCACTAGGAGGTACGAAAATAGAGGCAAAACCAATAATTTCATCCTTACTAGGTAATTCTTCTTCACGGTGTTGTCTACTAAATTTAGAAAAATTAAATTCATGAGTCATATCATCTAAACCGATAGTAATAACATCCCTTTTGCAATCTATGGTAGCATTAACAGTGTTTAGGAAGGGTCTACCAAATATAATGGGACAAAAGCTATCTTGTGGGGAACCAAGAACAAGAAAATCAGCAGGATATTTAGTTTTCCCACACAAGACTTCAACATCTCTAACAATTCCCATTGGTGAAATAGTATCTCTATTGGCAAGTTTAATTGTGACATCAATATCTTCTAACTCAACAGGTGCAATATCATGCATAATTTCTCTATATAGGCTAATAGGTATTGCACTAGCACTGGCACCCATATCACATAAGCCATGATAACAATGATCTCCTATTTTAACAGAAATAACAGGCATGCCTACCACAGGTCTAGGTGTCTCTTTAGCACAAGGTTTAGCAATTCTAGTAGTTTCATCACAGAAATAAATAACACGCCCATCAATATTATCAGACAAGAGATCTTTAACAATAGTAATATCAGGTTCAACTTTAATTTGCTCATGAGGTGTGTAAGTTTTAATATTGCTTTTACGAACCACAGTTGAAGCTTTAGCATGATCCTTTATCTTAACAGGGAAGGGTGGTTTCTCAACATATGCAGTAGAAATAATAGGATCATTATAAGTGACAATCTTTTCTTCAACTTTAATAGGTACAACTACTTTTACTTCTATGGGAGGATGATATTTAAACCACTTCTCCTTGGGGAGATCAACATAAGTAGCAAAAGATTCACAGAAAGAAGCTACTATCTGAGAGTCAAGTCCATATTTATCGCTAAATTTACGGCAAACATCGGTATCCGTAAAATATTTAACATAATCAAAACTAGGTGTCATACCTGACTCCTTACCTTTGTCGAGGTCCCAATCTTCAGAGTTGCGTTTAATTCTTTCCAATAAATCCCATTTGAATTCAATAGTCTTCATCATAAAAGAGCCATCACAAGAAGTATCAAGCATGGTGCGATTGCTATCAGAAAGCCGAGCATAAAATTTTTGAATAATCATTTCTCTTGAGAGCTCATGGTTGGGGCATGAATATAACATTGATTTAAGCATCCCCCAAGCCTGAGCGATGCTTTCTCCTTCACGAGGCCAAAAATTATATATATAATTGCGATCACGATGAACAAGATGCATAGGATAAAACTTCTGATGAAATTCCAATTTCAATCGTTTGTAATTCCAAGACCCCATATCATCACATAACCTATAGCATGTCGATGTGTCTCCCTTCAAACATAAAGGGAAGACCTTCTTCTTAACAACATCTCCGGGTACACCTGCAAGCTTAAATAATCCACAAACTTTATCCACATATATTAGATGCTCATCAGGATGTTTTGTTCCATCTCCTAAAAAAGGATTAGCTAGCAGTTTCTCTATCATACTCGAAGGAATTTCAAAGCAGACATTTTCATTTTCAGTAGGTTCAGTAGGTTGAGGAGCAACTCTTTGCTCTACTGGTCGGGGTGAAGATACCCCAAACAAGCCCCTCAGAAGATTACTTTCCATAGTAACAAGTGACAGTAAATTTCAGCACACTATATAAATTTTTCCTTACCAAATTCCGCCTACCAAAGGTGCTTCACTCCCCGGGAACGGCGCCAGAAAAGAGTCTTGATGACCCACAAGTATAGGGGATCTATCGTAGTCCTTTCGATAAGTAAGAGTGTCGAACCCAAAGAGGAGCAGAAGGAAATGATAAGCGGTTTCCGGCAAGGCATTCTCTGCAAGTACTGAAATAAGTGGTAACAAATAGTTTTTGTGATAGGATAGTTTGTAACGAGCAACAAGTAACAAAAGTAAATAAAGTGCAGCAAGGTGGCCCAATCCTTTTTGTAGCAAAGGACAAACCTGGACAAACTCTTATATAGAGAAAAGCGCTCCCGGGGACACATGGGAATATCGTCAAGCTAGTTTTCATCACACTCATATGATTCGCGTTCGGTACTTTGATAATTTGGTATGTGGGTGGACCGGTGCTTGGGTACTGCCCTTACTTGGACATGCATCCCACTTATGATTAACCTCTATTGCAAGCATCCGCAACTACAACAAAAGTATTAAGGTAAACCTGACCATAGCATGAAACATATGGATCCAAATCAGCCCCTTACGAAGCAACACATAAACTAGGGTTTAAGCTTCTGTCACTCTAGCAACCCATCATCTACTTATTACTTCCCAGTGCCTTCCTCTAGGCCCAAATAATGGTGAAATTTCATGTAGTCGACGTTCACATAACACCACTAGAGGAGAGACAACATACATCTCATCAAAATATCGAACGAATACCAAATTCACATGACTACTAATAGCAAGACTTCTCCCATGTCCTCAGGAATAAACATAACTACTCACAAAGCATAAACATGTTCATAATCAGAGGGGTATTAATATGCATATAGGATCTGAACATATGATCTTCCACCAATTAAACCAACAAGCATCAACTACAACGAGTAATTAACACTACTAGCAACCTACTAGCACCAATCCCGGACTTGGAGACAAGAATTGGATACAAGAGATGAACTAGGGTTTTGAGAGGAGATGGTGCTGATGAAGGTGTTGATGGAGATTTCCCTCTCCCGATTAGAGGAGCGTTGGTGATGACGATGGCGATGATTTCCCCTCCGGGAGGGAAATTTCCCCGGCAGAACAGCTCCGCCAGAGCCCTAGATTGGTTCCGCCAAGGTTCTGCCTCGTGGCGGCGGAGTTTCATCCGAGAAGATTGCTTGTTATTTTTTTCCCATCGAAAGACTTCATATAGTAGAAGATGGCCACTGGAGGGCCACAGGGGGGCCCACGAGGTAGGGGGCGCGCCCAGGGAGGTAGGGCGCGCCCCCCACCCTCGTGGGCAGGGTGTGGCCCCCTGGTGAAGTTCTTGCTCTCAGTATTTTTTATATATTTGGAAAACGTCTTCCGTGAAGTTTCAGGACTTTTGGAGCTATGTAGAATAGGTCTCTAATATTTGCTCCTTTTCCAGCCCAGAATCCCAACTGCCGGCATTATCCCTCTTTATAGAAACCTTGTAAAATAAGAGAGAATAGGCATAAGTATTGTGACATAATGTGTAATAACAGCCCATAATGCAATAAATATCGATATAAAAGCATGATGCAAAATGGACGTATCACAAGCCAGTTTTGCACACGCAGAATGCTCGGGTTAAACTTGACGAGCCTAGCATATGCAGATATGGCCTCAAAACACTGAGACCGAAAGGTCGAGCGTGAATCATATAGTAGATATGATCAACATAGTGATGTTCACCATTGAAAACTACTGCATCTCTCGTGATGATCGGACATGGTTTAGTTGATATGGATCACGTGATCACTTAGATGATTAGAGGGATGTCTGTCTAAGTGGGAGTTCTTAAGTAATTTGGTTAATTGAACTTTAATTTATCATGAACTTACACTACAAAAAAATACACTTCCATGATGATACGTGTTTGTCACAGTAGGTCACGTTTTTTGTCATGCATGTACATCCATGAAGATTTTATGAGAGAATCAAGATAGTCATACCTATGCTGTCGTAGAAGTGTTCCATGACATTACCAAAATTATCATGACGGAAGTGTCCACTTCCATGACAATAAATCGTGCGTCACAGAAGTGCTTTCGTCAAGGGTGACCAACACGTGGCATCCACCGTAACAGAACATCGTTAAGCTATCAGGTCCAGTTTTGGATCCGATAACCCGTTAATAGCCAGGACCAATGGGAAATTTCCACGTGTAAAATTATGATTGGCCGAAGGGAACATCTGTCAGCTCGTCAGTGGGCCAGATGTCGCCCGTCCATTGGAGGAGACATGCCTATGATACGTCGACACGTGGCTGGGCCCAACAGAGGCCCATATAGGTTAAAAAGGCCGGCCCAGTCAAAGGCCCATAGTACTTACTCAGGTACTAGTGGGCTACCCAATAACGGCCTGCTTAATAAAGGCCCATTTACGGCCCGAAGCCAGATTTGGCCCGTTAATTGTTTGCCGAATATTTGGGCCTAATTACAGCCTAGTGACTTTCGCCTGTTAGAGGCCCGATGTAGACATGGGCCCATTTCAGCCCGGTGTGACTTTCGGCCTGGGAATGGCCCGTGCTGCCCATGGGCTATATATGGTCCGACGGGACATCGGGCCCACTAACGGCCCATGATAAAGGCGGCAACAGTTAAGCCCAACGTGACTTTGGGCCTGTTAAAGGCCTGTCACATAATTCGGCCCATTGATGTCTGTACTAAGCTTTTGGCCTCTTAAAGGCCCATGATATCAGTGGGCCAACTAAGGCCCGAGATATGTTTCGTCCTGGTAACTGCCCCTGATATAACTGGGCCCAAAAAGGCCTGGTCTACATTCAGCCTGCTGAAGGCCTATCGACGACTAGTGAAAATTGAGGCCCAACATGCATTTCGGCCTACTAAAGGCCCATGGTTTCATCTGGGCCGTAACAGGCTAGTACAATATTCAGCCTGTTGATGGCCCAACGCTACCTGAGCCAAACTAAGCGCTGGTTCAAAAGGTCCAACTAAAATATAGGCCGGTGTAAGTTGTGGGCCTCGCGAAAAGTGTGAAGGCCCCAATCATTCGGGCCCAAGAAAGATGCAGGCCGACCCAATTGTGGCCCGCTAAAAACCAGTCCCGTTAGAGGCAAATGTTTTGGCCCGGTCGACTACATATGATTTTTTTTAGATGGCGAATGATGGCAGTAACTAGTAGGAATTAAGAACAAACCTACTCTATACAATAAAGAAATTACATCATAGTAACTAAGAATAGACCTACACTATACAATAAAGTATTTATGCTATATTACATCCACTGGGCATCGAAGTTCGCCACCAGTGATCATAAAGCGCAACGAAGAAGCAGGTTACAAAAACTGGGCACCATTCCAGCGTAACAAAATAATACTAAACCGAGACCACTTCAAAGACAGTTCAAGAAAGGTTAGCCTTGCGCGGGAACTGCTGCACAAGCTGCTGAGCAAGGCTGTGAGACCGACCTAGCATGTCAGTCATAGCTTCCAGGTGTAGCTGTTTAGTGATGAGGTTCTCATTGGGTTTCTCCGCAATCTTTCTTAGAGATGGGACTTCAAGTCGAAGTTGAGTTGCAGGATGCCTTTCTGCTAGAACTTGGGACTGAAGAAGTCGAACTGATTCAGACAACAAATTCTGTGAGCTTGTCTGACTGCTATTCTCAAGTAACTTGAACACTGCATCACGACAAGACTTTGGGGTTGTCTCGCTATCTGCAAGACGTTTTGCCTTCTTTGCTGCAATATATGTTGGTTTTGTCTCACAGCCTTCAGCAGACTTGTGCATGCCATCAGGCATATCACCCTGAAACAAAGCAGAGAGATGATACGTTTTGCACGTGTATAAACAAAGATGATAAGTGTGCTGTCAATTCCATGAAATTTCAAATTAGAAAATAAAGAGTAAGTTCAAAAATATCAATAGCATAATTTGGCATTGTTTATAATGCGGGGAGCTTCACCACACTACTGGATTACCATGTCAACATAACAAGCATAGATGAAGGGCAAAGAAAATCATTGTATCTATTTTGGTTAATGTGCATGGCATGTTGTTCATATCATCAGCCACATCAGTAAGATAAAACAGGAGATGAGATGGTGCAAACGTGGGCTGCTTCACCACACACTGGATTATAGATCCACAAAAACAAGCATACATAGTATTGAGTAATGTGCATGGTATGAATAAGGAATTTGGTTTTACAAGTAAAACTTAGAACTTACGGTTCTTGCGAACATGCATTTTGGTAGAAACAGCAAACTAAACAGCAGTAAATGATAGAGAGTATGAGAAAATTAAACAACAGTTGAGGATAAAGGCTTTAGAAGGACTGACTTACATTAACAATTAACACCGGCTTTATAACACCCATCTCCATGTCAAGGGAAGGATAACTCAAGAATTTCAGCATAGAATCTTCTTCATAAGCATTGCCTATACTCTACATTTTGTAGAGAGTAATTATAGATATGATAATACTGGAAGTGATAGAGGATAATGAAGATAAGATGTAGATTGATGCTACATAATCAACTACCAATCCGTGGAAGTACAAGCGTTATAGGACAAAATGTACTGACAAGAGCAATGGGCTACACTTCTGCATTGGCATTGTCTGTGTATTCTACTTTTTGGTAAGAGTAAATATAGATCTGATCTTTTTTAGTAAATGGTGGGCGAGGGAGATAAGATGCAGAATGCTACACAATGAACCAATCCATCTTCCCATAATACAAGAGTGTTTTGAACACTGGTGTACTATACAAAATGTTCTTATATTATGGGACGGAGGGAGTAGTTGTTAATGTAAGTACAGTGATAGACGATGTTCAGTCCTTACAAGAGGACTGTAGAGCTATACCTCTTCAAAAGCATTGGGTTGATTCTAAATTTATGTAAGAGTCCATACAGATCTTATAATGTCCACCAAATGGATGATAACGAGGCTAACATGTGCGGTGATGCTACATAGTCAAACAACTATGAAAGTAAGTATGGTCATACAGGGCAAGAGGTACTCACAAGAGCAATGCAGTGTGCAGTATAGTTGCGAGATTCTGTGGTCCCTTGAGAATGAATGTTCTTCTGCTAACAGTTTTCGTACAAGTGAGACGTTAAGGAAAATGCAGAAATGTAGTTCAAATTGTGATGTGATATCATAGATAGTACCTTACGCTGCAGCTGAGACCAATGTGTAACAAGATTATTACAGTCACCGTCGGATAAATGTAGCACCAGAGACTTTATAGAAATTTCATTTGGAGGCTTGCCATCGAAGTGTTCTTGCCTTAGGTAGGAACGATACTTCATCAACGAGTGCTTGAAAAGCACAACCAACCCTTGCTCGTCTTCACAATCCAGTTTGGTCCTCGCCTATTTAAAAGAATGAAATCTTGTGTCTTCTGTCAGTAGAAACATATGTAGTAATGACCATGAATAACATTAGTACATTACTTATGCGTAAGTTGCAGAGGAAGACTGGAAATTGTTCTGTGTCTGCGGTATAATCATTCCATGAAGGAAAGATGCACACAAAGTTCCTGACAACAATATAAGCTTCGTCTTCTAAACTGGGAAGAAATGGAATAGGGGTCCTATTTGCTGCAATTGGTACTCTCTCTGGTTCGAAAAGGGATTTGACAACTAGATTTGGTGTACTCTTTGCTGGAATGGGGGTTTTGCGTCGTAGAGCTAGTGCTATGTCAACTGGCATAATCATACTATTTGTTGTAGCTGGGGTCTGCTGAGTTGGGGCATCAGAAATGACCAGTGTAGTAGGGCTAGAGTCTGCTAGAGTTGGGGTGTTTTGTGGTTCAGGTGATATTGCAACTACACCTAATGGGCTATTTGATTTATTAGGTGCCACTACCTTTTCCAAATACTTTGCTTGTGCTCCTCCACGATCAGCAATCGCCCTCTTCCTTTTGAACGTCTGATACACAAGAACACCATTTGAATGGATAAATATGGTATGAGGACAGATGGAATATGTACTAAAAATGGATAGGCAGGGCGTATTCACATACACGATGTGTAAACTAAGCTAATAGCAGTTCAACAAAGTAGAAGCAATGCAAAGCATCAGTTGCAAGATATGTGCGACCAATATAACCTTGGAAAGTTAGAGTAAGCACCTTGATGGGTGAATAAGATAGGGCATCTTCCTCTGACTCCTCCACTAGGGAGCTACATTGACTTAGGTCTCCCTCTGCTACCTCTTTTAGCACTACGTTGGTTTTCCCCGCAGAGGAAGGGATGATGCAGCAAAGTAGCGTAAGTATTTCCCTCAGTTTTTTAGAACCAAGGTATCAATCTAGAAGGAGGCTACGCGCGAGTCCCTCGTACCTGCACAAAACAAATAAATCCTCGCAACCAACGCAAATAGGGGTTGTCAATCCCTATGAGGCCACTTAAAAGAGTGAGATCTGATAGATATGATAAAGATATTTTTTTTGTATTTTTATGATAAATATGCAAAGTAAAATAAAGGCAAAGTAAATAACAAAGTAGTAGGAGAACAATATGATGAAGATAGACCCGGGGGCCATAGGTTTCACTAGTGGCTTCTCTCGAGAGCATAAGTATTCTACGGTGGGTGAATAAATTACTGTTGAGCAATTAACATAATTGAGCATAGTTATGAGAATATCTAGGTATGATCATGTATATAGGCATCACGTCCGAGACAAGTAGACCGACTCCTGCCTGCATCTACTACTATTACTCCACTCATCGACCACTATACAGCATGCATCTAGAGTATTAAGTTAAAAACAGAGTAACGCCTTAAGCAAGATGACATGATGTAGAGGGATAAACTCATGCAATATGAAGAAAACCCCATCTTGTTATCCTCGATGGCAACAATACAATACGTGCCTTGCTGCCCTTACTGTCACCGAGAAAGGACACCGCAAGATTGAACCCAAAGCTAAGCACTTCTCCCATTGCAAGAAAGATCAATCTAGTAGGCCAAACCAAACTGATAATTGGAAGAGACTTGCAAAGATAACCAATCATACATAAAAGAATTCAGAGAAGATTCAAATATTATTCATAGGTAGACTTGATCATAAACCCACAATTCATCGGTCTCAACAAACACACCACAAAAAGAAGATTACATCGAATAGTTCTCCACAAGAGAGGGGGAGAACATTGTATTGAGATCCAAAAAGAGAGAAGAAGCCATCTAGCTACTAACTATGGACCCGTAGGTCTGAAGTAAACTACTCACACTTCATCGGAGGGGCTATGGTGTTGATGTAGAAGCCCTCCATGATCGATGCCCCCTCCGGCGGAGCTCCGGAACAGGCCCCAAGATGGGATCTCATGGATACAGAAAGTTGCGGCGGTGGAATTAGGGTTTTGGCTTGGATCTGATCGTTTGGGGGTATGTGGGTATATATAGGAGGAAGAAGTACGTCGGTGGAGCAATAGGGGGCCCACGAGGGTGGAGGGCGTGCCTGGGGGGGGGGGTAGGCGCGCCCCCCTACCTCGTGGCCTCCTGTTACATGTCTTGACGTAGGGTCCAAGTCTCCTGAGTTGTATTCGATGAGAAAATCACGTTCCCGAAGGTTTCATTCCGTTTGGACTTCGTTTGATATTCCTGTTCTTCAAAACCCTAAAACAGGCAAAAAACAGCAATTCTGGGCTGGGCCTCCGGTTAATAGGTTAGTCCCAAAAATAATATAAAAGTGGATAATAAAGCCCAATAATGTTCAAAACAGTAGATAATATAGCATGGAGCAATCAAAAATTATAGATACGTTGGAGACGTATCAAGCATCCCCAAGCTTAATTCCTGCTCGTCCTCAAGTAGGTAAATGATAAAAACAGAATTTTTGATGCGGAGTGCTACTTGGCATAATTTTAATGTAGTTCTTCTTAATTGTGGTATGAATATTCAGATCCGAAAGATTCAAGACAAAAGTTCATATTGACATAAAAATGATAATACTTTAAGCATACTAACTAAGCAATTATGTCTTCTCAAAATAACATGGCCAAAGAAAGTTATCCCTACAAAATCATATAGTCTGCCTATGCTCCATCTTCACCACACAAAATATTTAAATCATGCACAACCCCGATGACAAGCCAAGCAATTGTTTCATACTTTTGACATTCTCAAAACTTTTTCAATTTTCATGCAATACATGAGTGTGAGCCATGGACATAGCACTATAGGTGAAATAGAGTGGTGGTTGTGGAGAAGACAAAAAGGGAGAAGATAGTCTCACATCAACTAGGCGTATCAATGGGCTATGGAGATTCCCATCAATAGATATCAATGTGAGTGAGTAGGGATTGCCATGCAACGGATGCACTAGAGCTATAAGTATATGAAAGCTCAAAAAGAAACTAAGTGGGTGTGCATCCAACTTGCTTGCTCATGAAGACCTAGGGCATTTTGAGGAAGCCCATCATTGGAATATACAAGCCAAGTTATATAATGAAAAATTCCCACTAGTATATGAAAGTGATAACATGAGAGACTCTCTACTATGAAGATCATGGTGCTACTTGGAAGCACAAGTGTGGTAAAAGGATAGTAACATTGTCCCTTCTCTCTTTTTCTCTCATTTTTGTAATTGTTTTTATTTGGGCCTTTTCTCTTTTTTTATGGCCTCTTTTCTTTTTTTTCGTCCGAAGCCTCATCCCGACTTGTGGGGGAATCATAGTCTCCATCATCCTTTCCTCACTGGGACAATGCTCTAATAATGATGATCATCACACTTTTATTTTTCTTACAACTCAACAATTACAACTCGATACTTAGAACAAAATATGACTCTATATGAATGCCTCCGGCGGTGTACCGGGATATGCAATGACTCATGAGTGACATGTATGAAAGAATTATGAACGGTGGCTTTGCCATAAATACGATGTCGACTACATGATCATGCTAAGCAATATGACAATGATGGAGTGTGTCACCATGAACGGAACAGTGGAAAGTTGCATGGCAATATATCTCGGAATGGCTATGGAAATGCCATAATAGGTAGGTATGGTGGCTGTTTTGAGGAAGGTATATGGTGGGTGTATAATACCGGTGAAGGGTGCGCGGTATTAGAGAGGCTAGCAAAGGTGGAAGGGTGAGAGTGCGTATAATCCATGGACTCAACATTAGTCATAAAGAACTCATATACTTATTGCAAAAATCTACAAGTTATCAAAGCAAAGTATTACGCGCATGCTCCTAGGGGGATATATTGGTAGGAAAAGACCATCGCTCGTCCCCGACCGCCACTCATAAGGAAGACAATCAAAAAAATAAATCATGCTCCGACTTCATCACATAACGGTTCACCATACATGCATGCTACGGGAATCACAAACCTCAACACAAGTATTTCTCAAATTCACAACTACTCAACTAGCACAAATTTAATATTACCATCTCCATATCTCAAAACAATTATCAAGTATCAAACTTCTCATAGTATTCAACACACTCATAAGAGAGTTTTATTATTAATCTTGCATACCAAGCATATTAGGATTTTAAGCAAATTACCATGCTATTTAAGACTCTCAAAACAATCTAAGTGAAGCTTGAGAGGTCAATAGTTTCTATAAAACAAATCCACCACCGTGCTCTAAAATATATAAGTGAAGTACTAGAGCAAAATTATATAACTCAAAAGATATAAGGGAAGCACATAGAGTATTCTAACAAATTCCAAATAATGTATGGCTCTCTCAAAAGGTGTGTACAGCAAGGATGATTGTGGTAAACTAACAAGCAAAGACTCAAATAATACAAGACGCTCCAAGCAAAACACATATCATGTGGTAAATAAAAACATAGCTCCAAGTAAAGTTACCGATAGAAGTAGACGAAAGAGGGGATGCCTTCGGGGCATCCCCAAGCTTTGGCTTTTAGGTGTCCTTAGATTATCTTGGGGGTTCCATGGGCATCCCCAAGCTTAGGCTCTTGCCACTCCTTGTTCCATAATCCATCAAATCTTTACCCAAAACTTGAAAACTTCACAACACAAAACTTAAAGTAGAAAATCTCGTGAGCTCCGTTAGCGAAAGAAAACAAAAGACCACTTCAAGGTACTGTCATGAACTCATTCTTTATTTATATTGGTGTTAAACCTACTGTATTCCAACTTCTCTATGGTTTATAAACTATTTTACTAGCCATAGATTCATCAAAATAAGCAAACAACACACAAAAAGCAGAATCTGTCAAAAACAGAACAGTCTGTAGTAATCTGTAGCTAGAGCAAGATCTACAACCCCAAAAATTCTAAAATAAATTGCTGGACGTGAGGAATTTATCTATTAATAATATTACAAAAGAATTAACTAAACAGCTCTTTCCAAATAAAAATGGCAGAAGTTCTCGTGAGCGCTAAAGTTTCTGTTTTTCACAGCAAGATATCAAGACTTTCCCCAAGTCTTCCCAACGGTTCTACTTGGCACAAACACTAATTAAACACAAAAAACACAACCAAAACAGAGGATAAATAATTTATTTATTACTAAACAGGAGCAAAAATCAAGGAATAAAAATAAAATTGGGTTGCCTCCCAACAAGCGCTATCGTTTAATGCCCCTAGCTAGGCATAACAAGTAAGAATAGATCTAGGTATTGCCATCTTTGGTAGGCAATCCATAAGTGGCTCTCATGATAGATTCATATGGTAATTTTATTTTCTTTCTAGGGAAGTGTTCCATGCCCTTTTTTTAATGGAAATTGAAATCTAATATTCCCTTCCTTCATATCAATAATTGCACCAACCGTTCTAAGGAAAGGTCTACCGAGAATATCATGTGGTGAATAAAAATATAACTCCAAGTAAAGTTACCGATAGACGAAGACGAAAGAGGGGATGCCTTCCGGGGCATCCCCAAGCTTAGGCTTTTTTGTGTCCTTGAATTTCAACTTGGGGTGCCATGGGAATCCCCAATCTTAGGATCTTTCCACTCTTTGTTCCATAATCCATCAAACACCCAAAACTTGAAAACTTCACAACACAAAACTTAAAGTAGAAAATCTCGTGAGCTCCGTTAGCAAAAGAAAACAAAAGACCACTTCAAGGTACTGTAATGAACTCATTCTTTATTTATATTGGTGTTATACCTACTGTATTCCAACTTCTCTATGGTTTATAAACTATTTTACTAGCCATAGATTCATCAAAATAAGCAAACAACACACGAAAAAATAGAATCTGTCAAAAACAGAACAGTCTGTAGTAATCTGTATCTAGCGCAAGATCTGGAACCCCAAAAATTCTAAAATAAATTGCTGGACGTGAGGAATTTATCTATTAATCATATTCAAAAAGAATTAACTAAATAACACTTTCCAAATAAAAATGACAGCAGTTCTCGTGAGCGCTAAAGTTTCTGTTTTTACAGCAAGTTCAACAAGACTTTCCCCAAGTCTTCCCAACGGTTCTACTTGGCAGAAACACTAATTAAACACAAAAAACACAACCAAAACAGAGGCTAGATAAATTATTTATTAAATAACATCAAGGATAAATATTGGGTTGTATCCCAAGAAGCGCTTTTCTTTAAATCCTTAAAGCTAGGCATTGATAATTTTAATGATGCTCACATGAAAGACAAGAAATGAAGCACAAAGAGAGCATCATAAAACACGTGACAAACACATATAAGTCTAACATACTTCCTATGCATAGGCATCTTATAGGCAAAAAAATTATCAAGGCAAGCAAAAACTAGCATATGCAAGGAAGCGGAAAGAAACAATAGCAATCTCAACATAATGAGAGGTAATTTAGTAACATGAAAATTTATACCGCCATATTTTCCTCTCTCATAATAATTGCATGTGGGATCATAAACAAATTCAACAAAATAGCTATCACACAAAATATTTTCAACACGATCCATATGCATGCGAAGTTGACACTCTTCCAAAATAGTGGGATCTAAAGTTGACACTCTTCCAAACCCACTTTCAATAATATTGGAAACACTATTATCAATCTCATATTCATCATGGGGCTTAAATAAATTTTCAAGATCATAAGAAGAATCACCCCAATCATGATCATTGCAACAAGTAGGGGACATAGCAAAACTAGCATCCCCAAGCTTAGGGTTTTGCATATTATTAGCACAATTGACATCAAGAGAGTTGATAGTAAAATCATTGCAATCATGCTTTTTATTCAAAGATCTAGTGTGAATCGCTTCATAAAGTAATTCATCACACTTTTCAGATTCACGAATTTCAAGCAAAACTTCATAAAGATAATCTAGTGCAAAAAACTCACTAGCAATTGGTTCATCAAAATTGGATCTCTTAAATAGATTAGCAAGTGGATGAGGATCCATAGATCTTAAGGTTCTCTGTTTAGTAATAATTAAACAATTATTCCAACCAAACTAGCAAACAAGCCAAATAAGACATCAAAGCAAATGGAAAGACGAATAGAAGAAGGGCGAATAAAACGGCAGGGGTGAAGTGGGGAGAGGAAAACGAGAGGCAAATGGCAAATAATGTAATGCGGGAGATAAGGGTATGTGATGAGTACTTGGTATGTTGACTTTTGTGTAGACCTCCCCGGCAACTGCGCCAGAAATCCTTCTTGCTACCTCTTTTAGCACTGCGTTGGTTTTCCCCGAAGAGGAAGGAATGATGCAGCAAAGTAGCGTAAGTATTTCCCTTAGTTTTTGAGAACCAAGGTATCAATCCAATAGGAGGCTACGCGCGAGTCCCTCGTACCTGCACAAAACAAATAAATCCTCCCAACCAACGCAAATAGGGGTTGTCAATCCCTATGAGGCCACTTACGAGAGTGAGATATGATAGATATGATAAAGATAATATTTTTGGTATTTTTATGATAAAGATGCATAGTAAAATGAAGGCAAAGTAAATAGCAAAGCAGTAGGAGAACAATATGATGAAGATAGACCCGGGGGCCATAGGTTTCACTAGTGGCTTCTCTCGAGAGCATAAGTATTCTACGGTGGGTGAACAAATTACTGTTGAGCAATTGACAGAATTGAGCATAGTTATGAGAATATCTAGGTATGATCATGTATATAGGCATCACGTCTGAGACAAGTAGACCGACTCCTGCCTGCATCTACTACTATTACTCCACTCATCGACCGCTATCCAGCATGCATCTAGAGTATTAAGTTAAAAACAGAGTAACGCCTTAAGCAAGATGACATGATGTAGAGGGATAAACTCATGCAATATGAAGAAAACCCCATCTTGTTATCCTCGATGGCAACAATACAATACGTGCCTTGCTGCCCTTACTGTCACCGGGAAAGGACACCGCAAGATTGAACCCAAAGCTAAGCACTTCTCCCATTGCAAGAAAGATCAATCTAGTAGGCCAAACCAAACTGATAATTGGAAGAGACTTGCAAAGATAACCAATCATACATAAAAGAATTCAGAGAAGATTCAAATATTATTCATAGGTAGACTTGATCATAAACCCACAATTCATCGGTCTCAACAAACACACCGCAAAAAGAAGATTACATCGAATAGTTCTCCACAAGAGAGGGGGAGAACATTGTATTGAGATCCAAAAAGAGAGAAGAAGCCATCTAGCTACTAACTATGGACCCGTAGGTCTGAAGTAAACTACTCACACTTCATCGGAGGGGCTATGGTGTTGATGTAGAAGCCCTCCATGATCGATGCCCCCTCCGGCGGAGCTCCGGAACAGGCCCCAAGATGGGATCTCATGGATACAGAAAGTTGCGACGGTGGAATTAGGGTTTTGGCTTCGTATCTGATCGTTTGGGGGTATGTGGGTATATATAGGAGGAAGAAGTACGTCGGTGGAGCAATAGGGGGCCCACGAGGGTGGAGGGCGTGCCTGGGGGGGGGGGTAGGCGCGCCCCCCTACCTCGTGGCCTCCTGTTACATGTCTTGACGTAGGGTCCAAGTCTCCTGAGTTGTATTCGATGAGAAAATCACGTTCCCGAAGGTTTCATTCCGTTTGGACTTCGTTTGATATTCCTGTTCTTCAAAACCCTAAAACAGGCAAAAAACAGCAATTCTGGGCTGGGCCTCCGGTTAATAGGTTAGTCCCAAAAATAATATAAAAGTGGATAATAAAGCCCAATAATGTTCAAAACAGTAGATAATATAGCATGGAGCAATCAAAAATTATAGATACGTTGGAGACGTATCACCCTCTAGCTCAGAATCACTATTAGGATCATATTCTGAGCATGAATCTGTAGGTGGAGAGTGTTTGCATTGCATTCCATCCAGACTTGATTTCAGTCCCTTAATGCCAAGTTTGATAGCCATGGCATTGTTCTGCTTTATTCTTTTCATGCGCGCAAGCTCATAATCATTATGATGCTGTTCAGAATCTGAGATTCATGAAAACATAAGAAGTAGTCAGATTATCTATGGAATGCATTGCGGATTCAACTTGAAGAGTGTCTCCCTATAAACCCATGCATATGCAAAGTTCACCCCCAACCGTGCTGACCAGACAACACACAGAAATACAAACCACTTATGTCTCTATAACAGGCAGACACACATTTCAAAACTGAAGTAGGAACATTAGAATCATATGAAATTCGTATTTGAACAAATAAACTAAGGAATTATGAGTGGAATAATGTCTAGCTTCAAGGGTGGAGTGTTGGTAGTGCGACACAAAGCAAGTAGGTAGATTGTATTCCATGTAAAAGATCGAAGCCTATGTAAAAGCTGGAAATGACACTTTCTTTCTATACAATGCAGTGTTCGTTGCCCACACATGATGGAAGAGATCACATAGAGAAATACTATTCACTCATGTCTACGGTTTCAGTATTTAGAAACAGGGTGGTCCACCCTAAAAGAATATTGACAACAAATATGACAAGGCAAGCATAGATGTAGTGAATCAATCATTTACTTATGAGCTTACTAGGACAAGCATGCAGAATTGTAACTGCAGTAAGGGACCGTCCAAAATCCTCCTAGAGTCATGTCGTCCGGGGACGGCAAGTCGCCGGCGAGGCAGGCGGCTGGGGGCGGGTAGAGGTCGTAAGCGCGCAGTAGAATAGAGGGGAATCGGGGCCTGTGATGACCCAAAATCCTAGGGTGGGCCGGCCCACCGTGGGCACCCTGTAGAGATACACACCCGAGCGGCAAACATGCCTTTTCGAAACTAATTTAGGAACATTTAGCTGACCAATTAAACGACTCTATTTTAATAATATCAGATTCGTATTTGAACAACTAAGCTTGTTTAGCTTGATGGTTGGAGCAGTGCTATTATGACACGAAGCACGTATTCTGATCTTATGGTGATCATAAAAGGGGGAAACTCTAAGCATATTTTTTTAGCAAAAGAGAGTTTCCCCTCCGATTTCTATTAAAGAAACCACCACGGAACCAACAAGATCAATTAAACGATATTATGATATTTAGCAGCCATTGTTTGCTTCAAACTAAGAACTAAATTCTAAGAGCTGAAAAGAAAGTAGAGTAACCAAGTTAAGATCTATTTTCTGGTTGATATCAAAAGGTTGAGGAGATATGAAGTACCGCCTCTCTTGCGGCGCCGTGTAGGCATTGGGGGTGCGATGGCTGTCGGTGGCGTTGAAGCAGATCTGCGATGGTAGATGGTTGCATCGGGGGATAAGTCCCGTTGCGGTGGAAGAGAAGGTCGTGTGAGTGGCCCTGGCAAAGAGGAGGACAGCGCCAATGAAGCGAGAGGACGTGATGCAAGGCTCTTGGTCCGTCGCCGTGGATGAGAAACGTCCATCTCTAGCAGTGGACGATGCGGTCTTGGTAGGCGCTCCGGCATGGTGGAGGACGGTGGCGATGGATGTGGTGGAGGACAGCGGCGATGGATGGGGTGGAGGATGACGATGATGGATGGGGTGGCGGACGGAGGCTGGTGTGGGGATGGTGTTCTAGCGCGGACGGTGTATGAATGGGAAAATGGAGGGGGAGGTACGGGGAACCATGTTTTTGAGGCGCGCCTGTCTGAAATATGGGAAAGTTACGAACTTAGCCCCCATTTAAAATTTGGACATCTCGTCGGTTGGGGATACGACGGTAATCTTGCATCTCACTAATGTTTGCCCAGAGCAATTTCGGGCGAGGAGAGGGTGGTTGGCGCCCACGGTGTATGAACGGGGCTGACAGGTAGGGCAGTTGTGTCACATCTGAGTGAAGTTACAAGCCTGCCCCTATTGAAAATATTTGCCTACATCGATTTCGGTCGAGTCGAGTTTGTTTTACCGCCCATCGTGTATGAATGGGGAAATGGAGGGAAAAATAGAGGTCTTTTGGACGAGCTTGAATCAAATGTGTTTTGCCACCCATGTTTGGCACCCACCGTGTCAGAATGGGCTCAAAGGCGGTCGTGTCACGTCTAATTGAAGTTACTAACCTACCCCTATTTAGAGCAGTGGAAATCAGGCCGATGGATTGTCCGTGTAATGGGTAGACAATAATTTCCATCTCCCAAACACTTGGCTTCGGGAAGCCGACGTGGGATTGGACATTTTGCCGCTTCTTTCGAATTTTGGGACAATAAGCATCCACGTTTACCCTAGCAACTAAATTCGAATCCATTTTGTATTCCTATACGAATCTTTATAAACCATTCTATGTGTTTTTATATATCTTCAAAAGGACGACAAAGATGTATTCCACTGTCATATATGAATATGGTTTACAAATGCCGATACTCAAATTCAGAAGCTAGAATCCAGTTTAATGTGAATTCAAATATTTGGAACACTTCATGTCCAACTCAAATGTCACACGCATCATAATGTGTACTCCCATTTAGATATGTACACAAGCAATGTATCAAGATTCGAATACCGAGTCAATCAACCAAGAATGTACAGAACTAACAGACATATAAACACGTATAGTGTATATGGATCAATAATATCAACTAACATACATAAGCCAGGCCGCTGTACTTTTTTTTGCTACAACAACATCCTTTTTTAGCCAAGCTACTACATCATCTTGGCCCTTTCCGATGTGTGCCACTTATGGTCCATCTATACTACTATTATTGTTGAATGCACATTCAGCCCGATTGGCATATTTGTAGGTCTGGCACAGCAATCAAAATGAAATGTCTCCGAGTCTTATCAATTAATACAGACTTGTGCTCAAATAAAATTACAAACCAAAAAAACAAAAAACAATTATTACATGATCTGTAAAACAAATGTTTTGATTGATTACATGAACAAACAACACAAAGGTTATTCAACGATGGAAAGAACATTTCACCTATGATTTACCAAGTGGGAATTTAATTTCCTTTTTCCTTCAGGGCCTTAACAATGTGGTCAGTCTCAGCTTGCTTCGTTTTGAAATCCACCAAATATTTAATGGTTGTCTTGAGTACTGCTTGTGGTTGTGATGTTTGCCTCCTCAACATGTCAACTTCATCTCTAAGTGCAGAAGCAAAATCTCTTTCTACCACTAGTTTAGCCTCTAGAGCATCAGCAGTTGGCAATTCATAATGCACGATTGGGTCGGTGCCACTGCTGTGGGATGATACAACGTCCATGGGGACCTCACTCTTTGATCTTGGGCTAACCTGTTTGGCCATTAAAGTTCCGATTAGATTCAGAAAAGTTGAAGTTAGCAAAACATCTCAACTGGGAGTTATAACAGCAAACTAGTTAAACAAACAAGGAATTAAAGAGTTTCAATTGGATGCTGAAAAGTTGTTATTAACATCATTGTAACCCGTTGTTGCAGCAACAAAGCAGCTAAACAAACAAGTAGCTATTTAAGTTCAGGCAACCACGTAATTCTTAATAGTAAGTATCAAACACATAGATAGGCACAGTCTATAGTATGATTAACAGGCTGTGGCATTATGTAATCAGTAGCAAACTAAATTAAGCCAAGCAATGTAATTGAACAATTTTGCAATAAGTGGCTAACTAAAATTCCGAGAAGCAGGTAACTGAACTTACGCTAGTTCTTTGTACAGGCACACTGCAACTTCTTTTTCGCTTACAAGGTTGTACGAAGGAGTCCATGGTATCAATTGCTTGGATACGCAGTCCCAATACTTCTTTCTTCCCACACTGCATTGGTAAGTCGAATGGTTAATCTGGTAAGATGGTGCATCCTTGATATGTTATATGAGGACGTGTAGTCAGACTAGTTGTAGCCACACACATCAGACTGGCTTTTACTGTATATTTCATGTGATTACTTTTCGCATATCGAGTCTAAGCAATCTACAATAGGATGAAAAGACTGGCATCCTTCACATTATTGGCAAACTCAGTTCATAGAAACAAGCAATTCAACCATTCTATGGGTAAATCAAAAGCGCCACCGGAATATTTTTCACTATTCTAATCATACACGCAAAAAGGGGCGACGCCACCATAGGGGCTGGTATGGGCGGCCGCCTCGGGTGGCTGGAAAGTGTGCACCTAGTTTGAGTCGTCCAGGTTGGCCCAGGCTAGTTTTATTCGTCCCAACGCACAAGTAGACAATGTAAAAAATGAAGAAAAATGTTTCAATTTGGATGGGCCAATAACATAAGTGCAAGGGAGGCCCTATAGCAGGCTCGCGACCCAAACGAGCGCCTCCCATATCGATCGACAGCAAGAAAAATCCCAATTCATTCCCTTCAGCCTCTAGTCTGGTTCGCTCCTAACCTAGCCGCCGCTGGACAGACCGACGCAGCACTTCCTCGCACCCTCGTTGGAGGGCGGTCGCCGGGCTTCAAGCGAACGGAAGGACAAGAAGAAGAAGAAGATCAAACCCTGGGTGTAGCCTGCGTGGGAGGCAGCGGTGATACGTCTCCAATGTATCTATAATTTATGAAGTATTCATGCTGTTATATTATCCATCTAGGATGTTTTATATGCATTTATATGCTATTTTATATGATTTTTGGGATTAAACTATTAACCTAGAGCCCAGTGCCAGTTTATGTTTTTTTTTGTTTTTGGGTATCGCAGAAAAGGAAAACCAAGCAGAGTCCAATTGACCTGAAACTTGACGAAGCTTATTTTTGGACCAGAGGAAGGCCAGGAAGTAAAAGAACTGGGCTAGAAGAGTCTCGGGCTGCCCACGAGGGTGGGGGCGCGCCCACCCCCCTGGGCGTGCCCCTGCCTCGTGGACAGCCCGGAGAACCCCCTGCCTTGTTCCCGACTCCAACACCTCTTATATAACCCAAAACTTCCAGAAAGAAACCTAGATCAGGACTTCCGCCGCCAGAAGCCTCTGTAGCCACCGAAAACCAATCTAGGCCCTCTCTGGCACCCTACCGGAGGGGGCCATCATCACCGGAGGGCATGGAGGAGGATCCCGGAGGGGCCATTATCGTCATGAAGGCCAAGCACCAGAGGGGGAATGTAACGCCCCGAGACCGATGTGCCAGGTGTCGTCCAGTTTTTCGCTGTGTTGCGTTGTCATTGCTTGCGTGTCATGCATTGCATATCATGTCATCATGTGCATTTCATTTGCATACGTGTTCGTCTCATGCATCCGAGCATTTTCCTCATTGTCCATGTTGCATTCCGGCGTTCCATTCTCCGGTGTCCCTTTCTACCTTTTTCTCATGATGCCATATGTTCATGTTGTTTCCTTGTGATCCGTGCCTCTTTTGAGGATGATCAGTAAAGGAGTTTTGTTAATATTGTAGTGCTCTATAAATCCATGTCTTTGTTTGCAATTATGGAGCACCCTAGCTTGAGTCAATTGAGCTCTACTTTTGCTACTTTGTGAATCTGGGCAGATCGTCAACTTGTTTGCAATTTTGCCGGTGATGTTGTAGTTGATCCGTGCATGCTACGCCATTGTTCTTGACATGTCTAGCTTTCATTTTATGTGTTCTTGATAGATGTATACTTGTCTTGCCATGACTTGCTTCGTAGTGAGTGCATCGAGCTCATAAACATGCCTACTTGAGTTATGTTTCAGCATGTGCCAGTTTTCACTAAGTCTGAAAACTGATTGTGTTTTTGCTATGTTCGCGTGCTTGTTAGTATATTTTCTGACCCCTTTTGGCTCAAGGTCCCTAAGGGACTTTTGTTAAGATATTTGAGTAGCTCCATGCCATGTTTTACTTTGTCATGTTCAGGTCATGTAGCATGTAGTTTTGTTGCTCCGAAGAGGGCTATCTGATCTGAAATTTCAGACAAGTGATAATTTCACTAAGTCTGAGATCTGCTTACCATTTGCGTTTTTGCCATGCTTGTTTGAACCTGTTAATGGATGAATTGTCCGTAGCTCAGTGCTAGACTTTTGTTAAGCATCTTGAATGTATCCCTGCCATGTATTTTTTTTGTCATATTTGGGTGCTGTAGCATGTTCATCTCATTGCATTTAGATGGCTACTTGCTGTAAATCGCAGACCGGTGTCATTTTTGAATCGCTTGCCATTTCCAAACCGTAACTCCGATGCTGGTGTTCTTTATATTTTTTTCAAGCGATTTCATCTCATCTTTCCAGTGGCACACTTGGATTTCCAAGTTGAGGCCAGGTTCATGCATTCCTAGTCAATCATGCATATGCATCGCATACCGCATCTCGCATATCATACCATGTTCTTGTGTTGGTTGTTTACTATGTTGTGTGCTTCTTTTCCGGTGTTTGCTTCTTCGGGTTGGTTCCGATAACGTCGCGTTTGTGAGGACCCGTTCGTCTACCTTTCGTTTGTCTTCTTCATGGACTCGTTCTTCTTCCTTGCGGGATCTCAGGCAAGATGATCATACCCTCGAAATCACTTCTATCTTTGCTTGCTAGTTGCTCGCTCTTTTGCTATGCCTATGCTGCGATACCTTCCACTTGCTTATCATGCCTCCTATATTGTTGAACCAAGCCTCTAACCCACCTTGTCCTAGCAAACCGTTGATTGGCTATGTTACCACTTTGCTCAGCCCCTCTTATAGCGTTGTTAGTTGCAGGTGAAGATTGAAGTTTGTTCCTTGTTGGAACATGGAGATGTTGTTCCTTGTTGGAACATGTTTTACTCGTTGGGATATCACTATATGTCTTATTTAATTAATGCATCTATATACTTGGTAAAGGGTGGAAGGCTCGGCCTTATGCCTGGTGTTTTGTTCCACTCTTGCCGCCCTAGTTTCCGTCATATCGGTGTTATGTTCCCGGATTTTGCGTCCCTTACGCAGTTGGGCTATAATGGGAACCACTTGACAGTTCGCCTTAAGTAAAGCTTTTCCAGCAATGCCCAACCTTGGTTTTACCATTTTCCACCTAGCCTCTTTTTCCCTTGGGTTTCCGGAGCCCGAGGGTCATCTTATTTTAGCCCCCCCTGGGCCAGTGCTCCTTTGAGTGTTGGTCCAAACTGAGCTGCCTGCGGGGCCACCTCGGGGAAACTTGAGGGTTGGTTTTACTCGTAGCTAGTCTCATCTGAGTGTGCCCTGAGAACGAGATATGTGCAGCTCCTATCGGGATTTGTCGGCACATCTGGGTGGTGTTGCTGGTTTAGTTTTACCCTGTCAAAATGTCTTGTTGTACCGGGATACCGAGTCTGATCGGAATGTCTCGGGAGGAGGTCTATTCCTTCGTTGACCGTGAGAGCTTGTGATGGGCTAAGTTGGGACACCCCTGCAGGGATTTGAACTTTCGAAAGCCGTGCCCGCGGTTATGGGCAGATGGGAATTTGTTAACGTCCGGTTGTAGAAAACCTGAACTCGACCTTAATTAAAATGAATCAACTGTGTGTAACCATGATGGTCTCTTTCCGACGGGGTCCGCGAAGTGAACACGGTTGTTGGAGTTATGCTTGACGTAGGTTGTTATAGGATCACTTCTTGATCATACTTTTATCGACCGTGCTTTGCCTTCTCTTCTCGCCCTCTTTTGCGAATATGTTAGCCACCAGATATGCTAGTCGCTTGCTGCAGCTCCACCCCATACCTTTACCTTACCCATAAGCTTAAATAGTCTTGATCGCGAGGGCGGGAGATTGCTGAGTCCCCGTGGCTCACAGATACTTCCAAAACCAGCTTGCAGGTGCCGATGAGTCCATGCAGATGACGCAACCAAGCTCAGGAGGAGCTCGATGAAGATCGTGTTCTTTATGTTGTTTCGTTCTAGTTGATCAGTAGTGGAGCCCAGTTGGGGTCGATCGGGAACTTTGTCACATTTGGGGTTTTTCTTTTATTTTGGTTCCGTAGTCGGACCTTGAGTGTATTTGGATGATGTAATGCTTTATTCAGGTAATTGCGTGAAGTGGCGATTGTAAGCCAACTATGTATCTCTTTCCTTATTATATTACATGGGTTGTGTGAAGATTACCTCACTTGCGACATATGCCATCAATGCGATTATGCCTCTAAGTCGTGCCTCGACACGTGGGAGATATAGTCGCATCGAGGGTGTTACAAGTTGGTATCAGAGCCTTCCCCGACCTTAGGAGCCCCATTGCTTGATCGTTATTAGCGGCCGAGTTGTGTCTAGAAAAATGTTTTGAGTCATTTAGGAATTATATATCGGAGAGTTTAGGAATTCTTTTTACTTCCCAGTCCCTTCATCGCTCTGGTAAGGCATCCTGACGTAGAGTTTTGACTCTTCTCTTCTCAAATTTCACTAAAAGTTTTTTTAGGATCACGCGGGTATCTTGGAATCGTTCCGATGGTTTTATGATGAGAACATTGTCTTGGTGCCTCCTGTCAGGGGTTTAGTGGAAGTGTCCCGGGGAGTTGAGCTCTGAGGTGTTGTCGTCATAATTTTATCGTTGCAATTCTGGAATACCTGAGTTTAGTACGCCGACATCGAAAATCTCTTTTATGCAGTTCGTTGGTGAGATAACCTCGACGCCACCCAGTACTGGGGCGGGAGTTCGGGAGTATCGCCATAACTTGTATAACGGATGCTTTTCGAAGGTTGAGGTAGATGATTTCCGAAGGTTTCTTGGTTATGTGTTGAAGGATGGATACAGCTGGATGTAGGATTTGCTAGTTTTGGGTGAGATATTGTGCTTCCCCTGTATCCCCAACACCTGATTGCATAACCGGAAAATTTCGGGAGATTCATAGGTCGGAATTCAAGTAGCTCTTAGGATATCTTTCCGACAGATGTATGATATGAAATTGGGGTTCGACGTCTAGTGGTCCGCCTATCCACGGTCGGTTTTACAGTGGTCTCGTTGTGTCTTAAAGAGTCCTTGGCTATGCCGACTCGGGGATGCTTCGTATGTCATGTGCACTGCCTTGTACATGATGGTGCTGTACGATCGAGCCCGTGTAGGCCCCACCACGAAAACTTCAGACGAAATCTCTATCATATGTTTGTTCCGGCTTATTCTGCAAGCCAATCCTTTGTTTTGTTTTGAGTTGTGGTATTCGAGTTGCTTCAATGTCAAATGTTGATTCCATACCTTCCCTAAGCGGTGTTCTCATACTCCGATGTGAATACCAATCCTTCTCGATCATCGAGTCTGTCATGTCAATCCTGTTCAACCGGTGTGTTTTCTCTTCAAGTGGATCCGATCATTTCAACATCAGTAGGATCAATGATCAGTTCTTCTCAACGGTGTTTGTTTCATCCGTCTCCAAGTTGCCTTTGTTTTCCCACCCTCCCACCCTCTTTCTTCGAGGAATAAGATTTCTTAATCAAGTACCATCTTATTGGTGTGACATCTCTCCATTCTTTTCAATCAATATCCTTATCCGATGATTCTCAAGAAGATGCCAACGGAGCTTCAAGTTCGTCATCCTTCACTCATTTTTCTTCTCCGGTGGTTTAAATTCAAGCGTTATTGATCATATCTTTCTCCTCGTTTCAAATACCTTTTCTTACCGGTGCACCTCTTTATCATTCACGCTCGTTATTCTATTGTTCCGGAGTGCTCAAGATATCTCAAAGATTCATGTTTTTCCACTCTACATCCGTTCAAGATCTTTCGAGGATGTCACCTCATTCAAGCCATTTAATTCAACCGGTGCAACCTCTCTTTCAAATCGTTCTACGGTGTTTCTTTTGAGTGGGCCCTAACCCACAGGTCATTTTCCAGGATCTTACCTGACTCTTCTTATCTCCCGGAGCTATACTAAATTCTTTTCGAAGTTTGACGTAAGAACGATTTATCATTAGTCAAATGTCTTCTCCAAGATCTGTCAAAATCTTTTCATCGTTGGCTCAACTTTTCCATTCTTCATTCCGGAGTGTCTCAATAATTCTTGGTGATGTTTCTCGTCGTCATTCTCGGATTTTGAAGACCAAAGAAGAGTTTCTTTTTAATCTTGCTCCTTTCTCTTCAAGATTCGTGATTCTAGCTTGTTGCCATCCTCTCATAGTTGTTTTTGGATCATGAGAATTATTTTCACCTATCCGGAGCAAATTCAAGATTCTTTTCAGTTTGATTCTCCGGAGGCCATCTTTGCAAATATTATTCATTCCAGTCTTTAGTTATCATTCTCAAAATTTTACCGGGGCATCATTCAAATACTCTCTATTCAGTTCGTGATCCCCTCGTTCTCATGTATCTAGTTTGTCTCAAGTGTCTTCGTTCATTTCATAATTCTTCTCGGTGTTTATTTATCTTTTCTTCGTTCTTTTTCAATTCTACCGGTGGTTCGTTCAAGATTCTTCCTCCTTCGTGTATCATATCAATTTATTGGTTGTTTCAATCCTACCGGTGGTTCGTTGAAGACCTTCCCAAGCTTGCGCTATATCTCTCTTAATCCTTTCTACGAGAATAAGTAGTGTGCCAAATCCATTGTTTGTCATCAATTTAATTGGTGAAGGATACACATAACGTAATTCTTATTTTTGTTCATCCAAGTGATTAATTCTTTATTCCGGAGCCTCATCAAAAATTCTTGGTTTCACTTGTTTCATCTTTTCTTTTCCGGAGTTCCATGTTTTCCGCATTATATCATCACAGAGATCTATCGAAATTTTTGCAAGGATTCACCTTGTGTTTTTCAACCACCCTTTCTTTCCGTTTGATCATTCTTTTGTTACCGGAGTACTTCATCAAGGTTCTACATGATGGTTCATCAAGGTTTTATACTCCTTCTCGCAGTGTCCATCGAGATTCTTTTCTAAGAAGCTCAAGTTTTCTTCATATTGTAATCCGGAGTGCAATTCTTTCTTCCGTATCATTGGAGGTGGTTTTATGTCATTCTTTATAATTTGAGTTCATGTTTCATGATTCACATGTTGTTAAGAATGAGATATTTTAAATCCATCAATCTCGTCATTGGAGTTATCTTGGGTTTATTTTCACCTAAAACTTTCCCTAAGGTTTGTTGCTATTAATGGTGATAATATATGACCCAAGTTCTTCTTTTATCCTCTCGGTGAAATAAGCTTCTCCTATCTTTGTTCATATCTATCCAATTCTTTTCCCGTGAGTGGCAGGCTGTCACCTCATAATTTGAGATGTATTCCATAAGATCTTATCAAGCTTATTCTTTTCGTTGTTGGTTTGCCAACAACCCCGTTCTAGAATTTGTTGTAAGCGTGCTCTCTCAAGATCGTGTTTCCCTTCGTTCATTCCATTCCATTCTTACTTTTGTTCCGGAGGCATTGTGATGTTGCTCTCTTCAACCCATCTTCTTGTTTTGTCAAGATTGTGTTCTTTTCATGCCTATCCACTTAACCGGAGTGTTGTGCCCTTTTGCTCAAGTTCTTTCCGCCTTATCAAGCTTTGCATCTCTTTTCAACCGGAGTGCTTTCAACCTTCTTCTTCCTCATTCCTCTTTCCTAACGGAGTGCTTTATACTTCGTTCATCTCTGTTGTATTTGTCTCGAGATGGCCTAACCTTTTCAAGGTTCTTTGGTTTCACTCGTTTGTCAAAGAAGCAATTAGTTTTACCGTTTCTCTTCCTTTTCAGTTGTCCCTCCGGTGCCATTCTAGATCTCGGGACGAGATCCTCGCGTAGTGGTGGAGTGTTGTAACGCCCCAAGACCGATGTGCCAGGTGTCATCCAGTTTTTCGCTGTGTTGCGTTGTCATTGCTTGCGTGTCATGCATTGCATATCATGTCATCATGTGCATTTCATTTGCATACGTGTTCGTCTCATGCATCCGAGCATTTTCCCCGTTGTCCGTGTTGCATTCCGGCGTTCCGTTCTCCGATGTCCCTTTCTACCTTTTTTCATGTGTGGGGATTAAACATTTCCGGATTGGACCGAGACTTGCCATGCGGCCTTGGTTTACTACCGGTAGACCGCCTGTCAAGTTTCGTACCATTTGGACTTCGTTTGATACTCCAAAGGTTAACCGAGGGACCGAAAAGGCCTCGTGTGTGTTGCAGCCCAACACCCCTCCAAAGTGAGCCAAAACCCACCTAAACCTGCTCCATCATCTAGAGCGTTCGATCACGATCGCGTGGCCGAAAACCGCCCCTCATTTGGACTCTCCTAACTCCCTCTACCTATAAATATGTGCTCTCCTCCGAATTTTTCGCGCAGTCCAACCCTAGATCCAACTCCCTCCGCGCCGCCGGACATGTCCGCCCGCCGGCGGACGCGTCCATCTCGCCGGCCACCTCACTCCCACCAATGGGGAGCCGCCACGTCAGCACGCCGCCCTTCTCCTCCACTCGCGCGCCGCCACCTCATCCCAGCCGCCTCCTCTCTCTCCTCCCCACCGCGCCAGCCCGCGGGGCCCGACGCAGGCCCGCGCGGGCCCAGATCCACCGCCGCATGGGATCTCCGCCGCCCGCGCCCTGTTCCAGTCGCCGCCGCCTACGCCGCCCGACCACGCCGCCGGCGAGCGCGCCCGCCGCGCCGCCCAGGTCCCGGCGATGCCGCGCCCCGCGCGCCACCCGAGGCTCCGCCGCCATGCGCCATCACTCTCCTCGCCGCCGGCCGCCTCGGTCGACGTGCGCCGCCACCTCGCTCGCCGACGTCCTCCGCCGCTGCCTCGCCGGCGTCGTCCTCCGGCGAGCCCGCGTCTCCTTCTCCGTCACCGGCCACCGCTCCATCGTCTTCTCCGGCGAACTCCGGCGAGATCTCGTTGGGATGGACAAGATCCATCACTCCCTTCATCCAAACGCGCCCGCGCCAGATCCGTATCCCTCCATCCCGCACGACTCCGTCCCGGGTTGACTTTCTCGGAGGGTATAATTTCACTAAGTCCCAAAATTCTCAGATCCATGTGCCCATGTTCGTCGCATCGTAACTTTGCATCCGTAGATCCGATTCATGCATATCGCATATCAAAATGTTCGTCTCAAAGAGTACATCATTTCATTCCATTGCATCATTTTCATTTGAGTTCATCTTGATGCCCGAAACGCTGTTAGAAGAGAGCTACTTGAGTTAATTGTCAGATCTGCTACTCCATCTTAGACTTTTGTCATTTTTGCCATGATTATTGTGTGCATGATAAGCCCTGATGCTCTACATATGTTTTGTTAAGGGTTTTGGCATCTTTCCAGAGGTGCATCCCATGTATTTTTTTGATGTGTGTGGTGACTAGTGCAAGCTTGCAAAGTGAGGCACTCGGTAATTCTGTTTTTAGGGACTTAGTATTTTCACTAAGTCCTGGGATCGTCTATCTCATGATGCCATATGTTCATGTTGTTTCCTAGTGATCCGTGCCTCTTTTGAGGATGATCAGTAAAGGAGTTTTGTTAATCTTGTAGTTCTCTATACATCCATGTCTTTGTTTGCAATTATGGAGCACCCTAGCTTGAGTCAATCGAGCTCTACTTTTGCTACTTTGTGAATCTGGGCAGATCGTCAACTTGTTCGCAATTTTGCCGGTGATGTTGTAGTTGATCCGTGCATGCTATGCCATTGTTCTTGACATGTCTAGCTTGCATTTTATGTGTTCTTGATAGATGTATGCTTGTCTTGCCATGACTTGATTCGTAGTGAGTGCATCGAGCTCGTAAACATGCCTACTTGAGTTATGTTTCAGCATGTGCCAGTTTTCACTAAGTCTGAAAACTGATTGTGTTTTTGCTATGTGCGCGTGCTTGTTAGTATATTTTATGACCCCTTTTGGCTCAAGGTCACTAAGGGACTTTTGTTAAGCTATTTGAGTAGCTCCATGCCATGTTTTACTTTGTCATGTTCAGGTCCTGTAGTATGTAGTTTTGTTGCTCTGAAGAGGGCTATCTGATCTAAAATTTCACACAAGTGTTAATTTCACTAAGTCTGAGATCTGCTTACCATTTGCGTTTTTGCCATGCTTGTTTGAACCTGTTAATGGATGAATTGGCCGTAGCTCAGTGCTAGACTTTTGTTAAGCATCTTGAATGCATCCCCGCCATGTATTTTTTGTCATGTTTGGGTGCTGTAGCATATTCATCTCATTGCATTTAGATGACTACTTGCTGTAAATCGCAGACCGGTGTCATTTTTGAATCGCTTGCCATTTCCAAACCGTAACTCCGATTCCGGCGTTCATTATATCGTTTTCAAGCGATTTCATCTCATCTTTCCAGTGGAACACTTGGATTTCCAAGTTAAGGCCAGGTTCATGCATTCCTTGTCAATCATGCATATGCATCGCATACCGCATCTCGCATATCATACCATGTTCTTGTGTTGGTTGTTTACTATGTTGTGTGCTTCTTTTCTGGTGTTTGCTTCTTCGGGTTGGTTCCGATAACGTCGCGTTTGTGAGGACCCGTTCGTCTACGTTCCGTTTGTCTTCTTCATGGACTCGTTCTTCTTCCTTGCGTGATCTCAGGCAAGGTGATCATACCCTCGAAATCACTTCTATCTTTGCTTGCTAGTTGCTCGCTCTTTTGCTATGCCTATGCTACGATACCTTCCACTTTGCTCAGCCCCTCTTATAGCGTTGTTAGTTTCAGGTGAAGATTGAAGTTTGTTCCTTGTTGGAACATGGAGATGTTGTTCCTTGTTGGAACATGTTTTACTCGTTGGGATATTACTATATGTCTTATTTAATTAATGCATCTATATACTTGGTAAAGGGTGGAAGGCTCGGCCTTATGCCTGGTGTTTTGTTCCACTCTTGCCGCCCTAGTTTCCGTCATATCGGTGTTATGTTCCTGGATTTTGCGTCCCTTACGCGGTTGGGCTATAATGGGAACCCCTTGACAATTCGCCTTAAGTAAAGCTTTTCCAGCAATGCCCGATATTGGTTTTACCATTCGCCACCTAGCCTTTTTATTTCCCTTGAGTCGGCCGGCTCAAGGGTCATCATTATTTTACCCCCCCCCCCCCGGGCCAGTGCTCCTCTGAGTGTTGGTCCAACTGAGCGATGTCCGAGGCTACCAGGGCAACTCTGGCCTGGCTTACCCGACGTCTTGCTCATCCGGTGTGCCCTGAGAACAAGATATGTGCAGCTCCTATCGGGATTTGTCGGCACATCTGGGTGGTGTTGCTGGTTTAGTTTTACCCTGTCGAAATGTCTTGTTGTACCGGGACACCGAGTCTGATCGGAATGTCTCGGGAGGAGGTCTATTCCTTCGTTGAACGTGAGAGCTTGTGATCGGCTAAGTTGGGACACCCCTGCAGGGATTTGAACTTTCAAAAGCCGTGCCCGCGGTTATGGGCAGATGGGAATTTGTTAACGTCCGGTTGTAGAAAACCTGAAGTCGACCTTAATTAAAATGAATCAACCGCATGTGTAACCGTGATGGTCTCTTTCCGGCGGGGTCCGGGAAGTGAACACGGTTGTTGGAGTTATGCTTGTCGTAGGTTGTTATAGGATCACTTCTTGATCATACTTTTATCGACCGTGCTTTGCCTTCTCTTTTTGCCCTCTTTTACGAATATGTTAGCCACCAGATATGCTAGTCGCTTGCTGCAGCTCCACATCATACCTTTACCTTACCCATAAGCTTAAATAGTCTTGATCGCGAGGGCGCGAGATTGCTGAGTCCCCGTGGTTCATAGATACTTCCAAAACCAGCTTGCAGGTGCCGATGAGTCCGTGCAGATGACGCAACCAAGCTCAGGAGGAGCTCGATGAAGATCGTGTTCTTTATGTTGTTTCGTTCTAGTTGATCAGTAGTGGAGCCCAGTTGGGGTCGATCGGGAACTTTGTCGCATTTGGGGTTTTTCTTTTATTTTGGTTCCGTAGTCGGACCTTGAGTGTATTTGGATGATGTAATGCTTTATTCATGTAATTGCGTGAAGTGGCGATTGTAAGCCAACTATGTATCTCTTTCCTTATTATATTGCATGGGTTGTGTGAAGATTACCTCACTTGCGACATATGCCTTCAATGCGATTATGCCTCTAAGTCGTGCCTCGACACGTGGGAGATATAGTCGCATCGAAGGTGTTACAGGGAACCTCTGCCCATCCAAGGGGAGGCCATGGAGGAGGAAGCACAAGGGGGAGAACCTCTCCTCCTCTCTCTTGGTGGCACCGGAGTGCCATCAAGAGGGGAATCATCGCCGCGGTGATCGTCTTCATCAACATCACCATCATCATCATCACCATCCTCATCTCTTTTACGCGGTTCACTCTCCCGCACCCCGCTGTAATCCCTACTTGAACATGGTGCTTTATGCCACATATTATGATCCAATGATGTGTTGCCATCCTATGATGTTTTGAGTAGATATCTTTTGTCTTTGGGTTGATTGATGATCTAGATTGGTACGAGTTGTATGTTTTATTTTGGTGTTGTCCTATAGTGCCCTCCGTGTCGCGCAAGCATGAGGGATTCCCGCTGTAGGATGTTGCAATACGTTCATGATTCGCTTATAGTGGGTTCCGTGAGTGACTGAAACACAAACCCGAGTAAGGGAGTTGTTGCGTATGGGATAAAGAGGACTTGATGCTTTAATGCTATGGTTGGATTTTACCTTAATGATCTTTAGTAGTTGATGATGCTTGCTGGAGTTCCAATCATAAGTGCATATGATCCAAGAAGAGAAAGTATGTTAGCCTATGCCTCTCCCTCATATGAAATTGCAATGACGACTATCGGTCTTGTTAACAATTGCCTAGGACAATTCCGCACACCGATCCACCATTATTCCACACTCGCTATTTATAATATTTAGTAATATATTCCAACTTTATGATAACAGCACCTACTTTTATATTTTAGCTCTCCGATATCATGCAAAGTTATACACTTCATACCCACAACATAGTTTTATTTCTCGTTGCTAGTTGGAAGCAAATGTTCAGTGTACGTAGAGTCATATCAGTGGCAGATAGGGCTTGAGAGAATATTGATCTTACCTTTAGCTCCTTGTGGGTTCGACACTCCATACTTATCACTTCCACCTTTGGAAATTGCTACGATGATTCCCCGCACTTGGGGATTATCAAGCTCTTTTCTAGCGCCGTTGCCGGGGGGCAATAGCGTGGGGTTGATATTCTCCTGTGTGCCTGTTTGCTTCCTTCATTAAGTAGATTTTGTTTTTGCTTTTTGTTTATTTTTAGTTGTGGGTGAAACATAAAAAAATTAAAAGAATGAAAATACAAAAAAAATATTGGCCTCTCATGCCTAAAAGGTTTTCAAAAAGAGAAGTGATTGGAAAGTTATGCATTGAAGAAGTGAGGGTCAACCTTGAGCACTCGTGTTCATGCTCACGGAAACAATGTAAAATTTTTCATGAAAGTTTCTCTATAAATAATTATCCCCTTATATATATATATATATATATATATATATATATATATATATGGAAAATACATCCTACCATTAGGTGGTAGTTACCTTCGTCTTATTTGCCGTCCGATTGCTTGAGATCTGTGCGGTTCCTAACGGGTTGCGGGTAAAATAAAATAGGATTTTTTTCCTACTTGGATAATCAACTTCTGATTTTCTTGGGCTAGCCTCATATATCGCTTGGCAGAGAAGATGCAACGGAAATCCCTTTATATCTCTCAAAGCTCTCTTTCTCTATCTCCATGTTTCACGGAAATCAAAGTCTACACGTGAAGTTGTATCAGAAAAATCATTAGATGCAAAAGGAGGTATGCGTAACGCATCTTTCTTGTGATTTCTACACACGCATCATGCAAATTGATTGTTAATTGTTCCTAATTTCCATTCATATGCAGTGGCCGCCGGCAATTATAGCTGACTGGATTAGGCGCATGAATGGATGTTCCAAGGTACTAGTATTCATCTAGCGGACCCAATCTATAATGTTCTCCCTAATCGATTTCTAATATGAGCGAATCTTTTTGCGATCTACAGAACATGTCCGCCGTGCAAGGTTGCGATGCGCAATGACTGCCAATATAAGAGTGTTGTGGTGCAGCGACGGTGACAACGATGTACACGGCGGACGAGTGACTTCTCTATGTGGTAGCAGAGACAGCGATGTAGGCTCCACATCGTGGGCAGGTGACTGGCGTGGCGGCGGTGGCGACTGCGCCACAAGACTGTGTATGGCCGACATGTGATTGCTCCGGCGCGACAGCAGCGGCGGCATCGAAGGCGACAATGTACAAATACTTGCACAGCACACTCCATCGTCAGATGACAATGTATGAGAAGGATATGATGATTCAATCATAGGTTCAGCCGTTTAGGACCATGAATGTAATTGTACTATCGTTTTCATCAGCGTGATATGTATACTCCATTTACTGTACTATATGAGATATACGACATACTATCCTTTTTATGATACTCCATACTATTTTGTATATACTTTTTTCTACTATGAATTACTATTTACCAACTCCATACTATCTTAAAAAAAAATACCAACTCCATACTACTATATTCTTTTTGAAGGTTACTTCATACTATAGTTTTGGCTCTTGAGCATACTCCATACCTTTTTTTTGTAACTTTTAGTATAAGGCGTTTCATACTCCATACTCCATACTATATTCTTTTTTGAAGGTTACTTAATATACTATATTTCTTGCTCTTGAGCATACTCCATACCTTTTTGTACACTTTTACTATGAAGCGCTTCATACTCCATACTCCATCTTAATATCAAGTATATATTCTAGGATTTATTTTTTGAGTATATAGTATGGACAATTAGAACGCTGGGAATATACCATATATACACTATAAAGTTTTGGAGTAGATAGAGAACTATGATCTCTTTGGAATTAAGGAGAATATATATAATAAGCATTTTCAGAACATCTTACGTAGATTGAATGGGCAGTATGTGTCCGCTAGGTTGTTTTAAAATCAATGTCTCCTAGTGGATAGCTAGCTAGCACTTATCCATTGAGTGAGGTACGCTGCATGCGGCCATGAAATTAGTAGGTTGTTGCTAATCCGTGGGCTGCCAAACATTTTTTTAACTAAATAATTAAGGTAGAGTTGAACAATAACGGGTTTTTTGATATCCACTAACCCAATTGGTGCTATGGTCTGAGGGACACCTGGAGGCCAAAGAATTAGGTGGTAACTACCACCACTTGTAGATAAAATTTGTCATATTTTTACGTTCCGTAAGTTTTGTCTTATTTCCGACGCAAAAAGGGACCGTAAGAAAATATATAATCACCGTAAAAAATATTTTATGTTATGTAAAATTACAAACGTAAAAACATAGTCTAAAATACACATAAACTGCAAATTTTCTTGTCTTATAACCTATATTCTTATTTTTCTTATGTCAAATTTTACGTAGTAAATCAATAGGAATGTAACTATTTGAATTCGAAACGTAATTTAATTATGAAATGATCGTAACATTACCTCGGGTGAAGAATAACCTATTCGAATAACCTATTCTGCACCTTGGTTGATGAATAGTAACACTATATATATATATATATATATATATATATATATATATCCATTGTATTATCTATACCTACTAATAAAGCAAGGTGTGTTTCTCCAATTTTTTCATCCGTTCACCAGCACAAGATTTTTCTTCTATCCCAGGTGGTACTAAACTTTCGTAGGGGCAGAATTTCGTACGTGAGTCGAGCGTGTGGTGGCCCGGTAAAGTCAGCTTATTTTTTTCCTGCCCGCGCGGCAATAAATAAACTATTTCTCGCACAATGCGGCAAATAGTTCGAGCTACGTAAAGGGCCCCCAAGACTGGGCCGCCCATTTTTCTGTTTTCTATTTAAAATTTTCCTTTTTTCTTTCACTTTTTATTTTTCATTTCTTTTTTTCCCCATTCCAAGTCTATCTTTTACATTTTTTGGAAATTCGAAAATTCTAAAAATGTTCGGAATTCCAATGAATTTTGAAAATTTCATAAAAAAGTTATGAGTTACAAAATTGTTTTCCTATTTTAAAATTTTTTTGAAATTTTTCAAAATTGTTCAAGATTTAGAAAATACCTTTGAAAAAAGTTCCATAATTCTCAAAATATTCATTTCTTCGTGATATGTTCAAAAATTGAAAATAGTGTTTGCATTAAAGAAACACATTTTATAAAATTCTATTGAATGTTCAAAACATGTTGACATTTTCAAAATTGTTCACAACTTTAAAAATGTTCGTATATTTATAAAATATTCATGTTTTAGAGAAATGTATGTGAATTTCATGAAATGTTCCGTTCAAATTTTTTGTTCTTGATTTTTCCAAAAAAAAGTGTGGAATTTTCAGAAAAAAACAGTTCATAATTGTGAAAAAGTTCACGTTGCCAAATATATTCGGTAGTTCATTTTACGAATTCCAAAATTGTGTTCCTATTTCAGAAAAGTTTGCAATTTTTTTGTCATTCCTTTTTTGTCAAAATTTCAAACATTATTCACATTTTTTAAAAACAGTTTAGGGTTTTTTTTCCAAATTTATGCAAAATTTAAAAAATGTTATAAATTTTAAAATATTCTAAAAGACAAATTAATTTTTGCATCAAAAACACATTTTCTAAATTTCTTCTAAATGTTCAAAACATGTTTCTATTTCCAAAATTTGTTCACAAATTGGAAAAAATGTTGTATTTTCGTAAAAGGTTCGTGCTTTTAAGAAATGTTTGTGAATTTCAAATAATGTTTCATTCGAATTTTTTGCTTGTGTTTTTTTAATGTATGAAATTTTCAAAAGAAACTATTCATAATTTGGAAAATTGTTCACGTCGCCAAGTATATTTGGCAGTTCATAGCTATCTTTTTTGAAAAGTAAAAAAAATGTTTTGAATCTGACGTTGCATTGTATTCTTAAATATTCACGTTGACCATTGGTTAGCAGGACACATTTGTTTGAGTGGCTAGCAACATATGGTCGGGTCTTTGAGGTCGTGAGTTTGATCACTCCCATACTGAGCCCGCTCCGCATCCGGTGTATCGAGCTAAGTTGACTTGTTCAGAATAAGGGACACCATAAATTATTGAAGGTGGTAGCTTCTATGTGCCAATAAAGGAGAATATGTTGGTTAATTATAATTGAAATAAATTGTGGGCACGTGCCAATAAAAGAGAATATACCGGTTTGGCTCTAATTAAAGGGTGCCATGTTGAACTAGAGAATATATACATGTAGGGGTCTTGATCCATTCATATATTGAGCTAGAGGCATGTAATTTTAATATCTCGTTGCAACGCACGGGCATGTGTGCTAGTAAAAATAATGTGCCAAGCTTTGGTTTTAGGATGATTAGATTGCTTGTTTACTATGTGCAGAACAAAAACAGAAACTTTGGCTGTAGCGCGTGATTTTACATTTTTTACTGGAAAGTCAAATGGGTCTGAAACGTTTTGGACATTACTTCTATACAAATTTTTTCAATTTTTCAAATTTATTTCATAATTTGTGGAGTTACAGAAGTTTACTAAACCTCCAGATTACTACAGACTGTCCTGTTTTAGACAGATTCTGTTTTTCGTGTGTTGTTTGCTTATTTTGATGCATCTATGGCTAGTATCCGAGGGTATGAACCATAGATAAGTTGGAATACAGTAGATATAGTTCTAATATGAAATTTGAATTAGTTTGAAACAATACCTAAAGGTAGTGATTTGCTTTATTGTACTAACGGATCTCACAAAGTTTTTGTTAAAGTTTTGTGTGGATGAAGTGTTCAAAGATCGAGGAGCTATCAATATGAGAAGAATAAAGAGAGGCAAGAGCTCAAGCTTGGGGATTCCCAAGGCGAATCCAAGTTAATATTCTAAGGATACTCAAGCATCTAAGCTTGGGGATGCCCCGGTTGGCATCCCATCTTTTTTCTTCAACAATTATCGGTATACCTCGGTCTTTGTTTTGTTCACATGATTTGTGTCCTTTGTGTTTTTCTTTTTCTTTAAGAACCATGCTAGTATGATATGCCACTTCATCAATTTATAGAATACTTCATGTGCTTCACTTAAATCTTTTAAGTATGATCTTATAGAATTGGTCTTTGAGCTTCACTTAAATCTTTTGAGTATGGTTTTATAGAATGCTTCGTGTGCTTCACTTATACATTTTGAGCTTGGATATTGGTTAGTCTATATTAATTGTAGAACGCTCCATGAACTTCACTTATATCTTTTGGAGTATGAATAACACTATCATCTAAAGCGGGTTGGGAAGAGTGTCAACTTTAAGAACTAGTGATCCCGCTATTCCAAATGAGGATAATTTTGCTCATGTGGAGAGTAGTAAAATTTCTATGCTCGTAGATCATGAAAAGAATGCTTTATGTGATGGTAATATTGTTGAAATCATTCATGATGCTACTGAAAATTATTATGAGGGAGGAATACATGCTTGTAGGAGTGCAATAATATCAAGTTTTCCTCTTTATGTGCTTAAAGCTTTGAAGCTATACTTGTTTTGCCTTCCTATGCTAGTTGATTCTTGTTCCCATATATTGTGTGCCCACAAAATCCCTAGGCATAGGAAGTGGGATAGGTTTAAATGTTCTATTCATATTCTTCATGATGCTCTCTTTATGTTTCAATTCTTATCTTTTATATGAGCATCATTGAAATCATCATGCCTAGCTAAAAGGCATTAAAGAAAAGCTCTTGCTCGGAGACAACCCAATATTTACCCTTATTGTTTTTGTGTGTTTACATGATTAAGCTACTGTAGTAATCATGTTTTATAGCTTTTGTTTCAATAAAGTGCCAAGTAAGACCTTTGGGAAGACTTGGGTGAAAGTTAATGTGATCTTACTGTAAAAAACAGAAACTTTGCGCTCACGAGATTAATTGCCATTTTTACAGAAGAGTGCTTTGGTCCTGATTCTTTTTGCAGAAGATTAATAGACAAGTTCCTCACGTCCACCAATTTATTTCATAATTTTTTGAGTAGCATAAGTATGGTTGGTGTTCAGATCATTACAGACTGTTCTGTTTCTGACAGATTCTGTTTTCATTGCATAGTTTGCTTGTTTTCAAGTTTCTATGGCTTATATTTCTCAATAAAAATTATAGAAATGAGATGGTACAGTAGGCATTGTGTGAGAATAATTATGAGCCTTGTCTTTGACAGTACGAAAGTGAATGGTTTACTCTTTATCATACTAACCTATCTCATGAAGTTCCGTTAAGTTTTGTGTGATTGAAGTTTCCAAGCTTTGGGTGAGATATCGATATGAGGAGAATAAGGAGTGGAAAGACCCTAATATTGGGGATGCCCAAGGCACCCCAAGGTAATAATCAAGGAAGACTCAAGCGCCTAAGCTTGGGGATGCCCCAGAAGGCATCCCCTCTTTCGTCTTCAAAATTATCGGTATACCTTACTAAGAGCTATATTTTTATTCGTCACATGATATGTGTTTTGCTTGGAGAATATTTTAAATTTTACTTGTTGTTTGAATAAAATCATTGGATCTGAATTATTAAATGAAAAAGAATCCTCCCATGGCTAGTTAATTATTTGACTACTCAGTGTCCTTCACTATTATCTTTTGGAGTAGTTTGTCATTTACTCACGTGCTTCACGTATATCCTATGAGTAAATGGTTGAATAATTGAATATCATAAATATGAATTTATATATTTTTCATATGCTTATACCATGGGGAGTAATGACTTCACACATAATAAGTATAGGTAGTAAACTCATTGAAAGTTAGCAAACGTAGAATTGGTCATTTGAACAATTCATGAAAGAATACTGAAGGAGGAGAGATTTCACATATAAATATACTATCTTTGACATCTTTTGTAATTGTGAGCACTCATTAAAATATGACATGCTAAAAGGTTGATGTCGGACAAGGAAGACAACGTAATGGGTTATGTTTTCTTATATCCGAAATAAAGTATATTGTCTTGGATCATCCAACATGTTGAGCTTGCTTTTCCCCCTCATGCTAGCCAAATTCTTTGCACCAAGTAGAAATACTACTTATGCTTCCAAACATTCCTTAAACCAGTTTTGCCATGAGAGTCCACCATACCTACCTATGGATTGAGTAAGATCCTTCAAGTAAGTTGTCATCGGTGCATGCAATAAAAATTTCCCTCTAAATATGTACGATCTATTAATGTGGAGAAAATAATCTTTATACGATCTTGTGATGTGGAAGAAATAAAAGCGACGGGCTGCATAATAAAGGTCCATATCACAAGTGGAAATATAAAGTGGCGTTCTTTTGCATTAAGATTTTGTGCATCCAACCGTAAAAGCGCATGACAGCCTCTGCTTCCCTCTGCGAATGGCCTATCTTTTACTTTTATCTTCTACCTTATGCAAGAGTCATGGTGATCTTCACCTTTCCTTTTTACATTTTATCCTTTGGCAAGCACATTGTGTTGGAAAGATCCTGATATATATATCCAATTGGATGTAAGTTATCATGAACTATTATTGTTGACATTACCCTTGAGGTAAAAGGTTGGGAGGCGAATCTATAAGCCCCTATCTTTCTCTGTGTCCGATTAAAACTTTGAACCCATAAATATCACGTGAGTGTTAGCAATTGTGAAAGATTAAATGATAGTTGAGTATGTGGAGTTTGCTAAATCAAAGCTCTGACATAGATTCTTCCTGAAAATAAGATGAATTGCAATTGTTTGATGACTGAGAATATAGTTTGTTAGTTTCAAGAAAGTTTATGATCTATACTTTAACATGTGAATAGCTTGTTACTTGATGATGAAATGTTTTATGAAAATGAGCTACTGCTATGATATATAATGATGCTAGAAAAAGTGATTGGAATTATCATTGATGAAACTTATGCACTTGCTAGCATTCACACTTCATAAATTATTTCTTTTATCATTTACCTACTCGAGGATGAGCAGGAATTAAGCTTGGGGATGTTGATACATCTTCAACGTATCTATAATTTATGAAGTATTCATGCTATTATATTATCCATCTAGGATGTTTTATATGAATTTATATGCTATTTTATATGATTTTTGGGACTAACCTATTAACCTAGACCCCAGTGCCAGTTTCTGTTTTTTCGTTGTTTTTGGGTATCGCAGAAAAGGAAAACCAAATGGAGTCCAATTGACCTGAAACTTGACGGAGCTTATTTTTGGACCAGAAGAAGGCCAGGAGGTAAAAGAACTGGGCCAAAAGAGTCTCGGGATGCCCCCAAGGGTGGGGGGCGCGCCCACCCCCTGGGCGCGCCCCCTGCCTCGTGGACAGCCCGGAGACCCCCCGGCCTTGTTCCCGACTCCAACAACTCTTATATAACCCAAAACTTCCAGAAAGAAACCTAGATCGGGAGTTCCGCCGCCAGAAGCCTCCGTAGCAACCGAAAACCAATCTAGGCCCTCTCCGGCACCCTGCCGGAGGGGGCCATCATCACCGGAGGGATGGAGGAGGATCCCGGAGGGGCCATTATTGTCATGGAGGCCAAGGACCAGAGGGGGAATGTCGGTGTCAAAACCGGCGGATCTCGGGTAGGGGGTCCCGAACTGTGCATCTAAGGCGAGTGGTAACAAGAGGCAGGGGACACGGTGTTTACCCAGGTTCGGGCCCTCTTGATGGAGGTAATACCCTACGTCCTGCTTGATTGTTCTTGATGATATGAGTATTACAAGAGTTAATCTACCACGAGATCGTAGAGGCTAAGGGCGTGTTTTGTTCGTGTCCTCGTCCGAACATGCCTGGCCTGAAGCCTTCCTGGAACTTGCCTGCACATTGTTTGGTTTGTATCCTGGAGAAAAAGGTGCTAGCCTGGCCTGGGCCATCGGGAGGGAAGGTTAGCCTGGTGAAAAGTTGCTGGCCTTGCTTAGCCTGGCCCAGGCAATTGAAACCGGACGCTTGGGTTCAGTAACCACAGCCGTCTGGGTCAAATAAAGCGATTTTTAGTACAGTTGTCAGATACTAGTACAACATCATCTATGTAACACTTTCTTTAGGCCATGTCCTCAGCCAAACACCATCTACCTAGGTGTGCCTGACCAGGAAAAAATGGACAGATATCCAGGCTGCTCCCAGGTTGGACTTATTGCTAGGCACAACACCCAGGGATCGATCCAAGCTAGCCCTAAACCCTAGAAGCTAGCCTATGGTATGATTGTATATTATCCTATGGACTAAACCCTCCGGTTTATATAGACACCGGAGAGGGCTAGGGTTACACAGAGTCGGTTACAAGGGAGGAGATCTACATATCCGTATTGCCAAGCTTGCCTTCCACACCAAGGAGAGTCCCATCCGGACACGGGACGAAGTCTTCAATCTTGCATCTTCATAGTCCAACAGTCCGGCCAAAGGATATAGTCCGGCTGTCCGGCGACCCCCTAATCCAGGACTCCCTGAGTAGCCCCGAACCAGGCTTCAATGACGACGAGTCTGGCGCGCAGATTGTCTTCGGCATTGCAAGGCGGGTTCTTCTCCAAATTCTGAATATCTGCTGAGTAGTGTCCGGCTCCCCATAAATGTTGCACTTCTCGGCTTCTGCGCCCAATAAGGGCTATCTTCCACGTGTCGACCGAATGCGAGGAGCCATGGCATTTTTACATTCGCCACCCTAGCCATGTAAATAAACTATCTATTAAAGGGACGGGGATTCTTAGATCCAAACCACACCACCCTCCCACGGCGAGTATCCATCGGAGTGCGCTCTGAAAAATCCATTCCAACATGGCCGGCCACCGTAGCTCCCGTAGCCCTAAGCCCGGTGACTGGGAGAAGTGTTCCGTCCCGCACAGCCAATTAGTAGAGTTGCAGACCCAGGGATTTCTCCCTCCGGCATATATGGTCCCCGTTCGAGCCGGGCTCGCCACGTATAATGGCGGGGAGCAAGCGGAGAGCTTCCCCAATCCCTCCAAGGGGGAGCGGGTATTCCTTGTCCCTTATTTACTAAGGGGACTTGGATTTCCAGTCCATCTGTTCCTCCGCGGGCTCCTGGAGTTTTACGGCCTCCAGTTGCATAATTTCACCCCTGCTTCCATATTACACATCGCTGGTTATGTTGCCCTTTGCGAGCTGTTTCTGGGCTGCGAGGCTCATTTCGAGCTGTGGAAGAGGCTATTCTGCCTTGTGCCCCGTACACAGGAGGGGTCGCTATATCAAGTGGGTGGAGCCGAAAAATGGCGCATCGCCGGGACCGGATACCTGTCCGGTACCCCGAAGAAGACGTCCGAAGACTGGCCTTCGGAGTGGTTTTACATGGAGGACGTCCACCTTCCAGATCCTGTTCGGAGGAGTCTTCCCGAGTTCCACAATGCTCCTCTGAAGAAATGCCGAAGCTGGCACCCACGGAGCCCCCAGGAGGAAGATAACGGAGAAGTCCTTTACCTGATGGTCCGGATTAAAGTGCTGGCTCAATCAGGATTGACAATAAACGAGGTTATGTCAATATGCATAATGCGGGGGGTGCAGCCACTTCAATATCGAGGGCACCCCTTGTGGTGCTTTAACGGGGAAGATGATGCCACCCGCTGCGGGCGTAAGGGACCCGACTCCGCTGCTGCTTTAGCAAAAATTCTGTCTGAGTTGTTCAAGGGAGAGGAAGAGGAGTTCATCCGTATTAAGCCACGGGATGGATTCTCCATGTACAACCCTCCAAGCTGGGTGAGCTGTCACTCTTTACTCCCAACCTTCCCGCATTGTTCGTCGTAAATACTCACCTTGCCATTTCACGGTAGGAACTGCGAAAAGCTGTAAGGGAGGTCAACAGCCCGCCTCCACAACCGGAGGACCCTGACCGGGCCCTCGATCCCGGACTAGAAGAGGATCCGGACATATTTGTGGAGCTGATAGACAGGATGTTCTATCAATTGAGCTGCGATGACGCCATGGTGGCCATCATAGCCGACTATCCTGGGCTACTCCCTGCATCGCAGGTAAGGGAAAACCTGAGTCCCAACTTCCGAGAAGGATCCCCTTTTATGCACTTCACCTACCGTACACATATGGTGTTTTACAGGGAAGGCCTTCGGGACGCCACGCCGAACCCGCAGTGACTCGCCAACAAGGGGCACCGAAGCCGGGTAGGCCACAAAGGAAGGCGGCCAGGACTGAGACGCCGACGCAGATGTATGATACAAAACCTCGCTCCGTGGTTGTCGTCTTTCTTTAAAATATAATGACGTCCATGTTTCCTAATAGGAAAAACGCTCGCCGAACTATATCCGGAGAGGCTGCCGATCACGCCTCCACCAGTCGGGCTCCAGGGCCGGACATAGAGGCGGAAGCTAACACGGGGTGGACGCCGGATGCTCCTCCTATAGAGGATGCGGATAGACTATCTGCTACAAATTCCAAAGTGGAGAGCGCCATGAATCACAAGCGTCGCCCGGCCGTACTCCGTGACGCTTGTTTCTCCCAAGAGGCGTTCGATGCCTTCAACTCAAGAGACGCGTACATCTGTGCTGCTCAAAATGGTCTTGCCAGAGCCACGGACCAGTATGTAAAGGATATATGGGTAGGAAAATCTGACGATTATATATATCAGTAGCCCCTGAGACTTGAAATAGTTGACACAACTGATTTAAGGATCATTAATTGTGCAGGTTCTTATAGGGAAGAATGCCCAATTGTCTCAAGAGCTGGAAGAGTGCAAAGCCCAACTACAGGCCGCGGTGGCCGCGTTGAAGGAGTCCGAGAAGGCCCCCTCTGGTAACAGTTGCTTCCGTTGCAAAGAGTTACCGGTATCAGATAGTATGCGGCATGCATGAAAATATAACATTAGATATTTCAGATGACCCCGGAGTGAATCCGTAGGCCGTGCCAGGGGATGCGCAACGTGCTAATCGACAGCTAAATGCTGGTGAGCGCGTGCTTACGCGGGTCAGGCGGGAGAAAAATAATCTCCAGGACGCCAATATCCGGCTGGACGTGGAACTGAAAGACGTCCGAGCCCAGCTTGCGGACTCCGTGAAGGAGAATAAGCGGCTTCGACGCGGCATTTTTAGTAAGTGCTTGAACGAACTTTTGAAGGAGTTCGGCGAAGAAGCCGGCTAACAGAGTTATGTCTGCGGTATGCTGATGGGTCATTCCGCGGAGGAGATGCCCGGGTCTGCGGGTGATCTTCTACCAGAGCTCTCACAACTGCACGAACAAGTTCGGCAGGTGATGTAGGGTATTGCCCAAGCCTTGTGGCCATCCGCGTCCCCGCCAGGAGGCATGAGGGAGCTTATAGAGAAGCTCAAGGGAGCGCGGCGGCGCTTCCGATTATGGAAGATGTCAGCCTTCTGACAAGGTGCAAGGGAAGCCTGGGCTATGGTGAAGACGCGATATACCAAAGCTGACCCAAACCACATGGCCGAGGTCGGACCTGTGGGGCCCGATGGGAAAGAGAACCCCGTCAGTTTGGTGTATGACCAAGTAGAATTAGCCGCAAAGTATTCCCAACAGGATTGTAGGCTAGACAGCCTGTTGGATGGTAGAGAAGAAGAATTTAATCAGTCTTAGTGATTGTGTACTTCAAGTGACATATATAATGTCCCTAGCAAGATTGTAAATCATTTGTCATGGCGGACCTTTTCGCTTCGGCCTCTAGACCCGATAGTCTGGAGTGTATCCGAATACCCACTCCGTTATGTAAAAACAGGGGTATGCATGGAAACTAGGCGTAGGGGTCATAAGTGCTTGAACAGACAAGTACCCAACTAGCTATGTTATATTACATGGATAGTAAGAAACATCTTCCAGGGAGAATAGTTACGTTAAGGGTTCCTTTCTTTGGGTACGCATGCCCTAATGTGCATGTCCGAACTGCGAAAAGAGACGCAAGCTATAAACATCTGGGGGCATGTGTCAAATTAAATAAAAGTCATAAAGTCATCTTTTGTTCACTGACTGAATATTCCCTTAAGAACGCTAGCTTTTGGCTTCACCCAGTCTGAGGTACACATCTGGCTGACCCGGTAGTAACAATCGCAGAGATGCTCCCCTTATGCCCTAGCCGAATTAACGGGAACATAGGGCATAAATACAAGAGCCAGGCAACCCAGCTTGTCCAAAACTTAAGTCATATCGATGCATATAATGGCGAAAAAAGGTACATGCGGAAGAATAACACATGTGTGGGGCATAAAGCATAGAAAAATAGTTATATTAAGCTTCTGTATAAGAAGCCCCCAGGTATAATGAGCGCGGTTAGCGCGTCAAGATTGTGTAACCAAGACACAAGTTTAGCCTTTTAAGGCCTTGAGGAGAATAAAACGAGAGAAGGAGAGAGAAGACAGATAATTGATATGCAAAAAATTGACAGAGGTAAGGAGACGAACATATAGTCCGACACTAGGTGTAGAATCTTTGGAGTCTAGCAGCATTCCATGGGTTTGGCTCGAGTCGATTGTCCGTTGCATCCCGCAGACGGTACGCTCCACCGGGCAGAACCTGGTCAATAATGAAGGGACCTTCCCATTTGGGCTTGAGCTTGTTCTTTTTCTTCTCCGGCAGGCGTAGAACTAGTTTGCCAATGTTATATGTTTTGGCCCGTACTTCTCTGCTTTGATACCTTCGAGCCTGTTGCTGATAGAATGCGGAACGGGCATTTGCCATGTCGTGCTCCTCCTCCAGGGTGTTGATAACCCACAAGTATAGGGGATCGCAATAGTTTTCGATAAGTAAGAGTGTCAAACCCAACGAGGAGCTAAAGGTAGAACAAATATTCCCTCAAGTTCTATCGACCACCGATACAACTCTACGCATGCTTGACGTTCGCTTTACCTAGAACAAGTATGAAACTAGAAGTACTTTGTAGGTGTTCTTGGATAGGTTTGCAAGATAATAAAGAGTACGTAAATAAAAAGTAGGGGCTGTTTAGATAAAGAAACAATAAAGTAAATATAGCGAGTGTGGAAAAGTGGTGGTAGGAGTTGCGAAATTGCCCCTAAGCAATTGACTACTTTACTAGACCGATAGCAAGTATTATGTGGGAGAGGCCACTGCTAGCATGTCATCCCTGACTTGGAATTCTATGCACTTATGATTGGAACTATTAGCAAGCATCCGCAACTACTAATTTTCATTGAGGTAAAACCTAACCATAACATTAATATATATTGGTCCCCCTTCAATCCCGTATGCAGCAATTTCTATACTAGGTTGAAGCTTCTGTCACTCTTGCCCTCCAATACATAGTCCTATCAACATACAACTAACCCTAGGGTGTGATCCACATGTGCAATCATATGATGGGCACCAAAGGACAACAACATAACCACAAGAAAATTAAATCAATCATAGCAATTCATCAACCACCAATAGGAAAACAAAAATCTACTCAGACATCATAGAATGGCAACACATCATTGGATAATAATATGAAGCATAAAGCACCATGTTCAAGTAGAGGGTACAGCGGGTTGCGGGATAGTGGACCGCTATAGATAGAGGGGGGGAGGTGATGGAGATGTTGGTGAAGATGGCGGAGGTGTTGGTGTAGATCGCGGTGATGATGATGGCCCCCGGCGGCACTCCGGTGCCACCGGAAGCGAGGGGGAGAGAGCCCCCCTCCTTCTTCTTCTTCCTTGACCTCCTCCCTAGATGGGAGAAGGGTTTCCCCTCTGTTCCATGGCCTCCACGGCACGGGAGGGGCGAGAGCCCCTCCGAGATTGGATCTGTCTCTCTGTCTCTCTCTCTGTTTCTGCGTTCTCAGATTCTTCCCTTTCGCCGCTTCTTATATTCCCGGAGATCCGTAACTCCGATTGGGCTGAAATTTTGACAGGATCTCTATCCGGATATTAGCTTTCTTGCGGAGAAAGAAGGGCATCAACTGCCTTATGGGGTGGCCACGAGGGTCAGGGGCGCGCCTGCCTCCCCAGGGCGCGCCCCCTACCTCGTGGGCCCCTCGAGCATCGTCTCACGTGGATTCTTCTTCCCAAAAATCATATATATTTCAAAAAAATCTCTGTCAATTTTTATTCCGTTTGGACTCCGTTTATTATGGATATTCTGCGAAACAAAAAACATGCAACAAACAGGAACTGGCACTGGGCACTGGATCAATATGTTAGTCGCAAAAATAGTATAAAAAGTTGCCAAAAGTATATGAAAGTTGAATAATATTGGCATGGAACAATCAAAAATTATAGATACGACGGAGATGTATCAACATCCCCAAGCTTAATTCCTGCTCGTCCTCGAGTAGGTAAATGATAAAAAGATAATTTTTGATGTGGAATGCTACCTAGCATAATCTTGATCACATATCTAATCATGGCATGAATATTAAGACACGAGTGATTCAAAGAAATAGCCTATCATTTAGCATAAAAACAATAATACTTGAAGCCTACTAATAAAGCAATCATGTCTTTTCAAAATAACATGGCCAAAGAAAGTTATCCCTACAAAATCATATAGTCTGGCTATGCTCCATCTTCACCACACAAAATACTCACATCATGCACAACCCCGATTACAAGCCAAGCAATTGTTTCATACTTTTGACGTTCTCAAACCTTTTCAACCTTCATGCAATACATGAGCGTGAGCCATGTACATAGCACTATAGGTTGAATAGAATGGTGGTTGTGGAGAAGACAAAAAGGAGAAGATAGTCTCACATCAACTAGGCGTATCAACAGGCTATGGAGACGCCCATCAATAGATATCAATGTGAGTGAGTAGGGATTGCCATGCAACAGATGCACTAGAGCTATAAGTATATGAAAGCTCTAACTGAAACTAAGTGGGTGTGCATCCAACTTGCTTGCTCATGAAGACCTAGGGCATTTGAGGAAGCCCATCGTTGGAATATACAAGCCAAGTTCTATAATGAAAATTCCCACTAGTATATGAAAGTGATAACTCAAGAGACTCTCTATATGAAGAACATGGCGCTACTTTGAAGCACAAGTGTGGAAAAAGGATAGTTGTAGCGACCCGACCTCAAACGGTCAAGCCTCTGTGTATCCGTGCCATCCCTGGATCGGTATGCTGGCAAACAGTACATCAATGTATATATCAAAGTGCAATCACATGTATAAATAACGTACTAGTAAGATGCCCGTGCGTTGCACGGAATAACTATGCATGTGTTCAGATTGACGTATGTCGGGTCATCCCATGTATGTTATCAATATGCTTTTCCAAATATTCAATTATGTTCCCGAGCTTACATACATCCAAATGAATAGTAAATGCAAACAATATAGAATTTTTCAGTATTACACACACGCACATACACACACCATACGGGATGGGCATTAGCCACCCAAACCCAATACACACACGCACATACACACACCATACGGGCTGAGCATTAGCCACCCAAACCCAACATGCGTAAACAACTACTCCCTACATCATCCTTGGTAACATGAACAAGAGCATCGTCAACCAGTAACCTGACAAACTGCAGTTAACTCTCATACAGAAAAAAAAGATATTGTACACAGAATCCCAAAATAGACCAACACAGGAGAGCACAAAAAGGACGACGACGACTACATCGCTAGTCTCATGACCATGGGGTTCCAGCCATGTCGACGCCCATACACTTCCTGCACCACCATCACCAGCTTGTTGGATCTATGTCACAACAGTCCTCAAAGAGCTCCTTTCTGCAAGGTTGCTCAAGATGTTAGGAACTGACAAACACACAAAACTACATTGTTTGGATCCCCAGGACCTTCTTTTAGTCGTTTGCTCAAAACCATCTATGCTAACAATGTTGGCCCTCGAGCTCTGGCTTCATCCATCTTCTCACCTAAAAGGAAATAAGGTAATCAGTACTGCATATATATAATGGTCTGTAGTATATTTAGACAAACGAAAAAACAAGGAGCTTGTAGAGGGTATGTACTCTGTAGTATATTTAGGCAAAGGAAAAAACATTGAACAACACTTGTACATTTTGTACGGAAGCAAAGAAACAAATTGTTAAGTAAAAGATGTTTTTGAATCATATGTATTTAGAAGGGGTGAGTGCACATGCATGTAGATACAAAAATATTAGTATTGGACTACTTGTAACTTTGTTACATCAACCAGGTTTCTGCGAAGAAAAACAAAATGCCAATAACAGACAGAAAGGAAACAAATATTCAGGGTGTGCCCTGAAAATTGGATGTGGAGCTACCAACCAAATGAAATGCGTTGATGACAAAGCAACCTGCTGTCGGCATTGTTTGAATTATTATTATTATTATTAACAAAGGGAGTAACAAAGGAAACTACTAAAAACAATTCAAACACACATATAATTGTTGTTACAAAAAATCATGAACACTAAAGCAAGTATCTAAGTTGTCTTTCCGTAAATCCTCCACATGACCCTAGTTAGATAGATATAATTTTTACGGCAACCAAATTGTACTTGAGTGATTTATACCTTGGACTACATGCTGAGAACTTCTTTGTAGACTATGTTCTTTGTAATATTTGCAGTGGAGTTGGACTGGCCTTCCTTTTTTTTACCCGGTATAGTAAGAATCTTCATATTACTTCTAGATGTAGCTCTAGAAAGAGCAACATAGAGCTGCCCGTGTGAAAATACCGGTTCAGGGAGGTATACACCAACATTTGGTATAGTTTGTCCTTGTGCCTTGTTAATGGTCATAGCAAAGCTAAGTCTAACTGGAAACTGCTTCCTCTTGAACCTAAATGGAAACATCTCATCGTCTGATGGGCAAAGAGGAATTCGAGGAAGGAACACCCTCTTACCAGCATGCTGGCCCAACACAATCTCAGCATCTATTGCATTCCTCATGAATCCTCGGACAATCAACCTCGTCCCATTGCACAAACCACTCGCTGGGTCAATGTTGCGTAACAATATAATAGGGCAATTAATTTTCAGCTTTAGGATATGGGGAGGTAGCCCATTAGGTGTTAATGAATTCAAGAATTCTGCAGGGTAGTAGTTGTGTGGATCATCCTCCGCGTGATCAAAACTGTAGTATATCATTTCCTCCCCAGGAAACCTCTCAATCATTTTCATGTTAATATTGTCAACGTACTCATTCCGAGTTGACAAAATTGCTCGGGACGTTATGTAATTTCGATCCAAGAGGTTTTCTTCTAGGGTCATCTGGAAAACACTTTCAATAAGCTTATCAATATCAGTGGCATCGCTGGTGTATGGTACACAAATCTCATCTGGAAGCCGTATGTAATCATCATCCACGGTATCTTCAGTGCCATTCCCAACACGAAGAAGGTAATCAGCAAACCATGGATCGATCTGAGCCCTCATATTACGAACAAGTCTTAGTTGTCTCATATTCTCCCAAAGGTAAGACTTACGCAGCGTCGCGTCAGTTATTTGGGACCTTGTTCCCTTACGAACAACAGGAAGCACTTGTCTGAAGTCTCCCCCCAAACACAATTGTCTTTCCACCAAACGGCAGGTCAGGTCGAGCCATGATGTCCCTCATGCTATTGTCAAGGGCCTCGACCGCCTGCCGCTTTGTCATGGAGGCCTCGTCCCAAATTATGAGGGACGCCCTCATAAGAAGCTTAGCTGTCCCACTTTGCTTGGTGAAACTGCAGACCCCACCGTCTTCGGTGTTCAATGGTATTTTAAACCTTGAGTGTGCAATCCTCCCTCCAGGCAAGATGGATGCAGCAACGCCTGATGTCGCTGTTGCAACAGCTATTTTACCCTCGGCACGTACTTTTGCAAGTAGTGCTTTGTACAGATAAGTATTTCCCGTGCCTCTGGGTCCATCAACAAAGAACACACCTCCTTGGCCACTATTGATGGTCGCAAGTATCTCATCATATGCATATCTCTGTTCTGGGTTTAGGAAAGATGACAAGCCAAGGTGTTCTGGGTCCACCTCTATCGTGGACTCCTCTATGATCTCCCTAGACTCATTATCCGAGGCATCATATGACTTGTCAATTTCTGGGAGAGGGAATGATGATATGTCCTTACCCATCGATTCAAGCATATTCTTTATATCTAATAGTGCCATCTGCTCAACTGCATGGGGGCACATTTGTGTTAGTCGATAGTCTTCTGTCATAGCTTCCATGTGTCTGTCCCATAGGCCACGCACATTGCTGGGTTCACAAAAGACCAATATAGTGGCAAATAGCCTCTGAAGGGAAGATGGCATATGAAAAACCTTAGCCTCATCAAGACACTCGTTGATAGTATTATCTGACTCGATAACACCCCTCCTTTCAGCAGCTTCATGGAATGTCGAGTAAACAATACCATTCACTGTTCTAAGGTCTTGGAAGGATGTAGAACCTGTGACATGGTTTAGAAGCACTCTAAGATAACACCTCTCCCCTTCAGCTGGATGTGCAGACACAATTCTCCCAATCTGTGTGCGTTCATCCCTCCTTTTCCAATACTTTCCACCTGACATCCAAACAAAATAAGATGGGAAATCCTTATATAAAATTCCTCGAGCCAACTCATATTTCTTGTTTGCCTCAAAATACTCAGTTAGCATGGTCTTGGAAGCTCCTTCTTGAGAGAGGACATCATTCTGATTTGCACCCACTGGAAATGACACCATGTGCATATTAGGGAGGTGGAGTTGGAGTTGTCTAACAGATGGAAATATCTGACTAAGGTCAAAACCATATATCCTCCATAATGCTTCTGGTGGAGTAACCCACCTGGAATCTCGGTATTTCTTTATCTCATCAATGTTCCTATCACTATCCACCTCATCGATAGAAACAGATGCTCGATCATGCCCCTTATATATGTATTTAAAGAGGTACTTTACAGCTTTTATGCTTGAGCAAACCTCAACATTGATGTGGCAATTATACCTTCTTAGTAGGTAAGGATTATATGGAACAACCCACCTATTGTCTAACTCTTGGCCACGTACCTTTGCACAGCGTCCATCATCTCTCCTCCTATATATGAGATATGAGTCCTTTCCCTGAAGGGTTGACACATTAAATGGTCATGGATAATGGTTCTTGCAGCTACCTTTCTGCATGCACACGTTCTTGGGGTTTAGGACTCCACACGGACCATGCATCATGTGCTTCACGACCATTTTGTACAACTCAGGATACTTGGATTTGTCTGGCAATTCAGCAGATATGAGACAGTCATATTGCTCTGGGCATGTTAGCTTGTACCTCCCCTCCATGATTAGGAGGAAATGAGCATGTGGTAGACCTCTTTTCTGGAACTCAACTACATACACATATGCTGCTACCTTACCAAGAATGTGCCTTTTAAAAAGTTGTATCTTGAGGTCTTCCAACTTTGCTCGAAATACTCGTACAATAAGATCAGGACGATCCTGTGGGGTTTGTCCAGGCTCTAGCTCACTAATTATTTCATCCCAATTAGGGTTGCAAGTCATGGTTAAAAAAATATCTGGCTTCCCATACTTTTGCACCAAGGTCATGGCATCAAGGTATCTTCGTCTCCTATCTCTTCTTCCCCCAATAAATGATGAAGGAACTATAGTCCGTTTGCCCACTTCATCCGCATGGTTTTCCCCAGCTTGAAGGCTATCGACAACACCTTGGTATAGATCAGCACGTATTTGTTTCTAGTGTTTTTTATATAGTCCAATCTTGAGCTTTCAACCTTGATGTACATATCAACCACATATTGTTGGAATAGTCCTTTACCGTATAGCATGGTGTTAAATACACCACGACGCATTTGAAACTTGTAGCAATAGTAGTCTCTAACGGAGACGCATAATCGACTATTTGTATATGAACCTATAAAATGAGAGATAACAAAAGGACAATATTGGGAATCAGGAAAAGTAAGTACAATGAGGATAAACAACATTAACACATGTTATTTTCGTTATATGAATTACCTAGACTCTGTCGACCACTGCGACGGGACTGAAGCAGCTCATTCAAGCTGACACCATTCTTTAGGATTTCAGGATGCCAACCAATCTCCCTCTTGGGAAGAATAAAGGGTAAGACAACGGATCATAACATCCATAATATGGTTGGATGCTATATCTCTTGTTGTCGTTGCCGAACAATACTATGCTACGCTCAAAGTACTTACAGAGTTCACTACCCTCAACCCAAATAGCTGCAACCTCTGATGATATAGGCACATTATACCTCCGTTGGTCCAACCTCATGTCGGTGTTCAGTTCAATACGGTATTCCTCAAGGTCATCAACTCCACCTAGATTCCTGAACGTTTCAGAATAAGGATTATCCTTTAGGATGTCAACAAGCCTTTGAATGACATCTCGGTCTAGGTTCGGGGAGCGCCGAAACCTATGTTGTAAACCGGGATCGTCATCATAGAAGTAGAGTTCCAAATGCTTTGGCTCATCTTGAGTTGGACCAAATGAGAAGATGTTGTGGTAAATCTGACCGTGAGCTCGAAACATATAGACTCCTGACTTCATGTTTGTGTATCTGTTGTCCAGACTGACTCCAAGGGTAGTGAATGAAAAAGTGTCCATTGAAGTATCGAATGTTATCCCTAAAATGCACGGCATTGGGATCTGAACTTGTGTATAGCATTTTAAGTTCCAAGGGTGGTTCTAAGTGTGCCAACTTAACTTTTCCAGACCGGCAACAAAATCCATTTGTCTCATACTGGAACCTCTTTGCACCACAATGCTTGCAATCAGGTTTAGGTGCCAGCGTGTGAGTACTTACAGGTATATTCTCGTAGACACGATCATATGGATCAGGAACTGCTGTAAATGCATCCATCATGTCATCACAGTCTTCATCATCGCCTACATATACATGAGATGAATAGTGTTATATAGGTCTTGCAGTTTTTGTGCAATACATGTAGGGAAGTAAGGCATCCACGACAATGGCAATACCTCTGCCAGCAAATATGAAGTACTCATCATCTTCTTCTTCAGACTAATTATCGTCCGCAACAAAGCTTTCTGTTGGGGAACCTAGACATATGAAGCCATTGGGAGCCAATTATGAATTGTCCATTCTAAGTTATAAGGATGGTTCTGAATGTGTGTTATAATATAATCAGTAATGAAAAGAAGGCATCCACACCATAAGCATACCTGTGTTAGGGAAAACTCTGTGATCCTCTTCCACCGCTTCAGGTATGCTTTCAAGATTACCTGTTATTTCAATGATAGTGTAAAATACCGGCTCAACCTTTGAAAAAATTATAATATAATCAGTAATGAAAAGAAGGCATCCACACCATAAGCATACCTGTGTTAGTGAAAACTATGTGATCCTCTTCCACCGCTTCAGGTATGCTTTCAAGATTACCTGTTATTTCAATGATAGTGTAAAATACCGGCTCAACCTTTGAAAAAATTGGTGAGATAAACGAATGTGTATGTGAGAATTACCTTGAACCGTAGCAGAAGTTTGCTCCAGCGTACTTGGGCAGCTAAAGACATAAGAGCTTGATGATAGATGTCCCACCAACGAACCTTTAGGGCACTGCATTGCGACAGAATCCTTATAGAGGGTATCTCGTTTGGCTGCGTAGCTTGCTTTACGCTGAGCTAGGAGTGGTTGCCGCTCTTCGGGTGGTAGGCTTTTCCTACGTGCTCGCTGGCGTGCATTTCTTTCTTGCCTCTCATCTAGCGTCAAACTTTGCCTACGTGCTCGCTGGCTTGCATTCCTCTCATCAAGTGTCATGTGTTGTCTTTTCTCTCTTCTCTGTGCATTAATCCTTTCCTTCTCATTTGGTGTTAAATTTTGCCGACGTGCTCTCACACGTTCTCACCTTGCTTGGATTTGTTCAGGGGTACGGCTAGCATATCTTAGTGCTTCGCGTGCACGCTTTTTCCCTACAGTATTTTACGATGAATTAATTAAGTGGGTAAACAAAATTACATAAGCACACACTTTCGCCTTATAGACTTACCTTTGGAACTTTCTCCTCGCTCCAAGTACTCAATTGATGTCAGCATACCATTATTAGTAGGAAAAATCACAGCTGATTGGTTTGTCACTTCATCATCCGAAGAAGACGAGTAACTCAAATGCGTCACACATGTCGGCTCGCGTATAAATAGACCTGTCTGAGTCGGTGGCATGCCATTGGGCCCAGTTCTGTGGGACTTATTATTGTCATCGACCACTGTGTTATTTAAAGTTGAACCAATAGTCAGATTATACAAATATATGCAAAAAGATTGTTCCGCCAAGCGATAAGGGACAAGATAGCAACCTTTTTGTTTTCCTTTATTGCTTTGTTGGCACGAGGATTGTAACATTTGGGCGCAAGACCTGATTATTTCTCCCCAAAACAGAAGAGTATGAGGTTAGCCAAATGAATTAAAAGCTCAAAACACAAAAGCCAATAGGAATGTTATATGTAATCTAACAAGAATAATATTCTTTGCCAAAAGACAACATGATATTTTGTTTTAAGCCAATGACATGTATGATAAATTTAGAGCAATTTATATTTAGATCTGAAATTGCACATATGATAAATTTCATCATCATCAAGTAACAATATGAATAAAACAAATGATATGCACATGTATGGTAGCCAAAAACTACAAATCAGAACATAGTAGTATACAGAAGTGATCAAGTATGAATTTTTCACAGCATTTCCATAGAACCTATCACAATAGTTTCCAAGCATGTCTAATAATAGGCTTCACAACTTCCAGTCAACAGTGGGAGTATGAAGCATGATGCACTCGCACATACTGAATATTCAGCCTAACTCACCCAGTATGTCCTGACCTTGTGATTATTCAGTTTCACACCTAAATCCAAGGGTTTCTCCTGGAGACTTCTATTTTCTAAGCTTGATGAGTATCTTTTGGACCTGCCATGTGGATCGTCATTTTAACAATCAGTGATTCGGTGAGAAAAAAATTCCAATTGTAGTTGGAGCTGCCACTGAGTATTTATGTGCATATTTAGTACCAATGCATATTTACTATTTGGTTAACTTAAGAAACTATACTTCAAGATTTCAATTGTAAGCAATATCGCAATACAAGTATAATGTGGTACTACAAAAGTATAACATCAATTGACAAGGATGTGGCTATCCGTGGTCCAGCAATCTATGCCAATAGATGAATAAAAAATCAAACTGCTATTATATTCGCTAATTATCAGTGCTAGCATTTATTGTGTAAAAATCATATTAGAATAGAAGTGGGCTAGCATAGCAATCTAAGCATAGTAAACCATTCCTCTAGTACTGGTGCTTGGTCTCCTAATCAGATCAGTCATTTCTGTCATTGCACATCTACAATTGCACAAGTAAGAAGATCCACCCATACCTTGGTCCTTCACGAAGTAGAACAGAAGATGAAGTCCTCACAATCCGTTCAATCTGAAGAATGCAGTGACCAGCGTTTGGCTTCTTTGGGTGCAGCAGCGAGAGTCCCATTTGCTTTATATTGGTCTACAATAGTAGTTTCTAGACGGCTCCACATTGGCGCGCGGATTTGAACTCAGAGTGCTAGAAAATTTGATATATATATATATATATGGGCCTACAAGGATGGTTTCTAGACAGTTCCACCTGGGCGCGCGGGTTTGGCAGAAAATTTGAATTTGGGAGGCGGCATGGGTGGACAGGGTGACAGTAGCCAAGAATAGCGCGCCGGTGGGGAAGGGCAAGGAGTAGTATGTGGTGACGCCGCCGCCGCTGTGAATGAGCAGCTCATAGCCGGCGGCGTACTTGGGGCAGTCAGCGTTGGAGGAGAGGGTGAAGGGGGCGGATGAGACATCGAGGAGGGGGAGATGGTGGCGATGGTGGGCGGAGGTCGGTGGGAACACTACCGCAGAGGAAGAGGCAGAAGATCCGTCGGCGGCGGACCAGCGGCGGCCAGCGGCGGAGGACACGGGTGAGACGGCGGAGGGGGCGACAAGGGGGAGAGAGGTGGCAGTGATGATCTACGCTAAGCCTGCAGCAGCAGAGGAGGAGGCAGTACAGGCGTCGTTAGGCGAACGGCGGCGGCGGCCTGCTTGCCGAGGTTGGCATCGGACGGGGAAGGGGGTAGAGCCACGGAGGAGACGGCGAGGAGGATGGGGTCGTCGCGGCGGTGAGAGGTGGGGCTGGTAGAAGGCATAAGGCGGGGGAGGGGGTGGGGAGGGGGGGAGGGGTTGAACGGCGCCGGCAGCTGCCACATCGCCGGATCGATTCCAGCGCTGCCGGCAGCGGTTCGTACGGTGCCTCCCATTCTGGAGAGGAGATGGATAAGGTCGATAGTTGTTTTCTTACCTGGTGGGGGTGGGGCAAAGACTCGAACAGGAAAGATGGACTGAGGGGGCTTATCTTCAAATATGTGATGCAGCGGGCGTTTTTTTGCAAAATGTACCACAGATTGATTACAGTGCGTTGGATGCAGATCCGATGGTTGAAATTGAAGCAAGGCAGGCACACCATCATCACCAACTCGTATTTTTATAGGAGTAGAGAAAACTGATATATACCTCATAAGTCTCAGCGGAAACAAACATAAGGGTGTGGAGTCCATCAACGCCAACAGCAAGTTGAGTGTAGACCATAACCCTACAACGTAACTCTTACTCGTCGTAGAAAAGTCCCTGCAACATAAGACGTTGCAGCCCTGTAGGTCAGTACATTGAATGTACTCGCAAGTCACATCATAAGAATAATGAACCTATTTGTACATACAATTTGGCTGGTGGAAAGCTCTAAGTTTAATTTTTTTTGCATAAAGCTAGTTTTTCCCTAGAATAAAAGATATTATTCTACCACTAATGTATAGCATAGGACGAGTTGGTAAACCCAACTTAATCCATTCCCAAAGTTTCATTTAAAACCCAACTGTTTAATTAAGAGTGATGAGATCTCCCAGCATTTCCACTACTAGATGCTCAAGTTGTCCGTAACCGGGGACACGGCTAATCGATTAGGTTTTTAACACTCTGCAGAGGTTTGCGCACTTTTCCTCACAAGACTCGATCGCCTCCCTTGAAGTTCTCGCACTGCCTGGCGTTTGAGAACAGGATGACCGAGACATAGTCTTTCGAAAATGTCCCCCCCCCCCTTAACCCACGGATAGGCTGGTACACCTACATCATTCTACATCTGCTAGCCCATCTCGGAAGGGGTCACACTAATGACTCAACTAAGCCAGAGCCCATATTGGCTTGTGGCTGCACACGTAAGCTTCTAGACATGAGAATACGATTGATCTCTTTGAGCCTGGGCGGCCGACCACTAGTGGTGCACCACCATGGATTAACCATGCATGCTCCCACTGTACTTCGCCACCATTCAAACCAAATACCGCCCAGGTAGTTCATTTACATGTCTTGGTCCTGATTACTACTTTGTCACTCATGTCTCACCATGAACACTTCCCAATTCCACATCTACACTTGGCGAGGCAAAAATAAACTTACACGTTGGTGACAAGGATGTATAGGTCAGACCTACCTCAAATGAACTACTAAGTAACGGCAGTGCCATCTGGCAACAAGAAATCCTACCATGCAATCCTACCTCAAAGGACTAAGTGCATAATAAAAACATAGGTAAATGGAAGAATGGTCAAATGTGAACTTTCCTGGTAATAGTCGATGAAGATTATATCGCTCTCAGAATTTTACTTAATAGAGCTATTCGTCACTCTCCGATGAAAATCTATAAGGTCAAACATTGCATTCACATAAGCAATCATTTCGGAGAACCAAAACATGCAACATGAAAAGACTCGGAAAATCCAAATGAACACACAACATACTTAACTATCAAAAGAAAATACTAAGTGCAAAACAACATAGGGCATGGGTGCCAAAAATTGTGACGTGGACCACAGTGCATACTAGGCATACGAGTAAAACTACTATAGACAGATCCTAATGTGTGAAAAATATCGTGAGATAGGTCCATGTGATAGGGTTTGGTAACGGTGACATGGTGCAAAAAGAATCACGTCAATCGGAGCTACGGTTTAGGAGATATGGCCAATTGAAGTTTGAATTAAAATCTGAATAAAGTTCAAATTTTAATTTGGCCAAAAGTTTTCAAAGTTGGTTTTCTAGATAAAGCTATTCGAGACAAACATTTTGCCGCTGGTTTCGTCGAATTTGGAGTTACGGTTAAAAAGATACAACCATTTGAAGTTTAGGGGCTAAACTGAAATTTACAGGGACCTGACTATGAAAGTTTTATTCGCGACCAGGTCCCTGGCCACGTGGCGGATTCTGGGTGGCTGAGCAGTGTTCGCGGCTTAGGCTAAACGGCGAACGGCCACTAAATAGGCAAAACAACGGCAGCGGCTTAATACAACAAAACCGAGGTCGGTTTAACTAAACCGCATGGTTTATTTAAAAAACCGTTGTTAACCGATTTAACACAAAAAATGGACCGGGCGAACGGCTTCTTACCGTCGACGACGACGACAAGGGACGGTGCCGCGGGCGTCGGGCGGCGGACGGGGCGGCGGTTCCGGCGGTCCTTAGCGGCGGGGAAGGAGGCGGCGGGGTCCGGCATGGTGTGGGCGACTGGATGGCGGTGACGGCGGGCGTCGGCGTGCACCGGACGGGGCAGAGGGAGGCGATGGAGCTCCGGTGAGCTGCGTGAACTCCGGCGGCTCGGGGTCGTTGGTTTGGCTGCTTCGGCGCGACCTAGGGGAAACCAATATGTCAAAACGATGCGCACAGGCTTGAGGATTAGGTGACGAAGAAAAGAGCGGCTTGGGTGCACCACCGGTGACATAATCGTCGGCGGAGGGTTTCGGCTCCGGCGAGATCCAACTGACGAAGGCGGTGGCTGTGAGGAGCGAGGGACGATGCGAAGTGGCAGAATGGAGAGAGGGGGCTCCGAGGCTTATATAGGCACAGAGAGGGGTGCTTGGGGCTGCGGGATAAGCTCTATCCCTAGAGCTTCGGCCGGCGGGTGCGTGCGTGTGCTCATCCAGCGGGAGGACCGGGAGGTTGGGGGTGACTCGGGTGGGGCCCTCCTGCAGCGGGCGCTGCGTGTGAGCGAGAGGGAGAGGCGGGGAGCGAAGGTGCTCGGGCGCTGGCCCTGGGCCGAATTGGCCAGCGGCTAGCAGCTGGCTGGGGCGCGGGGTGCTCCTGGGCCGAGCTGGCCACGGTCCAGGTGGTGTGTGTGTGTGTTGTTGTTTTTTTAAACATAAAGGAAACTATAGCAGAATAAAATGAAAATAAAAAATTAACATAGGCATATTATATACCAAAATGCTCAGAAAAATACCAAGAATAAGATGAACTATTTTCCAAGTTCCAATAAATTATAAAGAAAATCATAAAAGTCAAACAGTGCTACTGTTGCATTTAAAATCAACAAAAATCATTTTTAAAAATAGCAAAACGATTTCAAATTTATTTTCTCCTAATTTTCTATTGAAGAGAATCAGTTTACCCTTATTTCCATTTATTTACTTTTTGGAGAGAAATCATTTGAATTTAAAACTAGATAACTTCCAAGAGGATTTTGAATTTGAAATTTCAAACAACTTCCAAAGGAAAATGAGTTCCAAGTAACTTCAAAGTGACTTCCAAATTATTTATTTGAAACTCCCAACTCTCTTTCTTCAATTTTGAAGAAGTCATTTTATCTTCCCTCATGAACTCATTGAGTTGCTTAAAGTTTCTAAGTTTGAAATATTTCAAATGCAATTCAAATCATTTTCAAACCCCTTTTCATTTCTTTAAATGGAAGAAGTCATATTATCTTCACTCTAGGATCTTGTGATGAAATGAATTTGAATTCTTTGAGATCAAAATGCAAGATGAAATTTTTGGGAAAGTCCTTTTATTCCCTCTCATTCAACTTTCAAAAAGTTTCGATTTCCACTCAGTTTCACACAATCAATCACACAAGAATCGAACAAACAATCACAATTATTTATTTAATATAACATTCCAAAATTTAGAATTTTGGGATGTTACAAACTACCACCCTTAATATGAATCTTGTCCTCAAGATTCGGAGAGGCTAGAAAGAAGGTTAGGTTTGGGGGGGTCTCCTTGAAAATCCATTCATCAACACATGGTATGGGGTGCTACCACCCTTAGAATCATGGTTATGGTTCCGACAAACTCATGTACTCCGTCCTTTGCATTGACGGTGCCGGTCTTCTCATATTCTCCGAGATAACTCCTTCACTTTTGCTCTTCCGGTAAGGGCATGGCCTTTTCCTCAAAATCAGGAGTCCTTGCATCAAAATAGGATCCTTCTGAGACTTGACAGGTCTGGCACCAATGCTAAACAACTATCGAAAACCTCATGGTGGTCGACAATTTTTTGGTTTCTCCTGCAGGAAATGGGTCTGGGTTGAACCTCACCGCATAACCTACGATTGGCAATAGGGCCTATACAGGGTTTCCATCGTCCTGCCATTCTATGGCCTTTGGTTTGTCGTGTCGACACTCTTCTAGGGTTTTAAGGCTCTCTGATTTTCTATCAACATATGATAGCCCATGATAGAAGTCTCCGGTATGGGGGCCAATCCATCCCGTACTTGAATCATTACCACATACGCAGATAGTGAATCATGTATTCTAACACTTGGGCATCCTCACAAGCATTGCAGAACTTCTCTTCTCCATGAACTGGGTTCGAGTAAATCCATTTGTTCTGCAAGCCAAACAAAATCTCTATCGTTTCTTCACAACTCTTGTGTTTACGTAACCTCCTATGGAACGTCTGCTCATGAACTCACAGCTTCCTTCAGAATTCTTTTCTTCAACAAGATTGTGCTTGTGTCCCTATCAAATCCTGGGTCCTGTGGGTTATGGCCCACTTCAACACTTGTATATCTTTAACTCATCCTTGGAGTTACTATTGTTCCATATTCCAACATTACATCTCCTTTAAATCCAATATCACTTCATTCCTTCATACTCTTGGGTAACCATCATAACAAAACTCCAACTCATTTGTCCAAACTCCAACTATATATGGAACAACATTTTCCTTTCCATTGGTTAAGTGTTCACATAGACAAGTATCGCCAAAAAAATGCACTGGTTCATCCATAATTCATATTCTCTTCATATAAAATCCTTTATTACATCCTTAACCACTACTCAAAACTCAAATTTCAAAAGCACTCTATTACAAAAGCTGCCACCCACATAGTTTGGTATGGTCAAGCATTACTTCCATCTTTATTCATTTGTCCTACTTGAAGATGTTTTAGTCCCACCGGAATTGTGCGATGTGATCCTTGAAATCATCGACCTTTTGCTTCATCATGGTGGCCATGAGCTTCATCTCCATCATTTCTGCATGCTCCTCCCTCAAGTATTCCTGAGTGTGACGGAGTCTTGCTTATAGTATTTCTCCAATCTGACGTATGGCTTCTATAGCAGCTTCACGAACAGAATCAAAGAATGTTGCTCGTGGTACTCGAGAAATGAAAAAGTATTGTCCCATAGTCTTTGGGCAAACTCCCTTCACGCGGTGGAGGTGTACCTCCATGTACCAAAGTTCAACTCCATTCTCCATGAAAGGATAACCCTTGTAGATTGCATCTCCTTCAAGATGAATATGCTTCATCATGTCCTTCAGGATTTTTGGGAAATCCTGATCACTGGTCAGGGTCATGATCGTTTCTAGGGCCTTCTGAAAAGACTCGTAAAAGGTTGTCATCTGCAGGCATAAGATAGAAGGGTTACTCAGGATACTGTATGTATTTCCTGTGGTGAAATGTGGTTATTTTTCTGGGAAAGGTTTGGGGTCAGCTTGTCCATGGGTTCAAGGTTTTAGTCTGGGTGAGATAGCGAGAGGTACTCACAATCAACAAACAACTCATGACACCTCATATGAGATTCCAACCACATCAACTTTTATTGCTTCACGAACCATTACAATTTCCATTTCATAACTCAACTCAACATCCCCAAAAATAAAAGTGTTTTCCACATTTATTACATGCTTTATTCCAATATCAAGATCTCAACTACTCTGCTCAAGCTCTCCTCGGGTCTGTACATTCTCCGGCAAAATGTCCTACTCCTTTGCAGCATAAACAAATGACTTCAGACAAATCCAGGGGCTTCCTGGTGGTTATCTTGGCTCCTTGGTGGGCATTTTCTAGCGTAATGACCTAAATCCTTGCACCTGTAACAAGTGATTTGACTCAGGTCCTTTTCTGCAGAAATTGGGTTATTCTGGGGATACATGCTCTTTCTCTTCCTCGACTTCTTCATTTCGATCAATTCCTCTATCTCTTGTCGATCAAACTCCACTTCTTCCGTCAGGAAGTTTCCCAGATACTCTTGGCTTCCTTTCGTGCAATACTGTGAAAAATGTCCTTCTTCTCCACATGAATAGCAAGCATTGGAGTAGAATCTGTTTAGGCTTTCTCCATCAGGGTCGTTAACATCTTCCTTCATCACATGTTCTTTTAAACTTTCCCCGAGGGCTTCTTTCACTGCTTCCTTTTGCTGCTTGGTAATTTCTTGTACCTTGGGATAAATATGACATTGGGCAGGTTAGTGTGTAGTTCCTTCACACAAGAAACAAGTAACCTTCATGGTTGGACATTCTTCAGCTTGGTGATTTCCTTCACAATGAGGGCATCCATCCTTGTGTTCTTCATGGGTATGTCCTATCTCACCACAAATCTTGCATGCACAAGGTTTCTTCATTTTATTGCCATAGGGCTTCTGAATAAGACGAGATCTCAGTAGAGTCATCTTGAATTCCTCCCAAGTTTTTGCTCCGTTACATCCTTGTATGGCCTGATGCATTTTCCACCAGGTTGCAGCACTTTTTGTAAAGTACTGAAGAGCATATTGAACCTCATACTTCCTTGCAACCAAATTGCTCCTGAAGTGATTCTCCATGCTTTGAATCCATAGCTCTGCCTCCAACTGAGTGATCAGTTCAGAGAATGCAAGTCCATCTTCATTCATCATCTATTGGGTCCAAGGGTTTTGCGATGAGATACGAGAGATACACACAATACACACAATATAGTTTTGAAAATAAGTTTCATTTGTGGCTGTCAGGAAAAACATCAAACAATGACAGCTCACAAACATCGCATCTAACGTAAGTATACAACAGGGGTTTGGTCTTCTAAAGGTCATACAAATATTGGAATTAGTCGGTGTCTTCAAATTCTTCAACTCTTCAAAGGCTTCCACTATTGTAGCTTCAATTCTTCCAGTGTATGGTGAAGTCCGATATCTTGCCCTTCTCGGAGGGGTCTCATCAATTGATCCTCTGTGTGGTCCAAAGGGAACGGGGTATTATCTAGCTAAAAGGGAATATTCGATAAAGCTCAGAAAAGAAGAGAGGTAAAGGATCTTTTTGAAAATAAAGTTTTAGAGAAATCCTTTCCTAAGGGCTTTCTAGTTTCTAGGGTTACGTCCTACAGTCAACATGTGCTCTGATACCATCTCTGTAGCGACCCGGCCTCAAACGATCAAGCCTCTGTGTATCCGTGCCATCCCTGGATTGGTATGCTGGCACACAGTACATCAATGTATATATCAAAGTGCAATCACATGTATAAATAACGTAAAACTGATATATACCTCATAAGTCTCAGCGGAAACAAACATAAGGGTGTGGAGTCCATCAACGCCAACGACAAGTTGAGTGTAGACCGTAACCCTACAATGTAACTCTTACTCGTCGTAGAAAAGTCCCTGCAACATAAGACGTTGCAGCCCTGTAGGTCAGTACATTGAATGTACTCGCAAGTCACATCATAAGAATAATGAACCTATTTGTACATGCAATTTGGCTGGTGGAAAGCTCTAAGTTTAGTTTTTTGCATAAAGCTAGTTTTTCCCTAGAATAAAAGATATTATTCTACCACTACTGTATAGCATAGGACGAGTTGGTAAACCCAACTTAATCCATTCCCAAAGTTTCATTTAAAACCCAACTGTTTAATTAAGAGTGATGAGATCTCCCAGCATTTCCACTACTAGATGCTCAAGTTGTCCGTAACCGGGGACACGACTAATCGATTAGGTTTTTAACACTCTGCAGAGGTTTGCGCACTTTTCCCCACAAGACTCGATCGCCTCCCTTGAAGTTCTCGCATTGCCTAGCGTTTGAGAACAGGATGACCGAGACATAGTCTTTCGAAAATGTTCCCCCCTTAACCCACGGATAGGCCGGTACACCTACATCATTCTACATCTTCTAGCCCATCCCGGAAGGGGTCACACTAACTACTCAACTAAGCCAGAGCCCATATTGGCTTGTGGCTGCACACGTAAGCTTCTAGACATGAGAATACGATTGATCTCTTTGAGCCTGGGCGGCCGACCACTAGTGGTGCACCACCATGGATTAACCATGCATGCTCCCACTGTACTTCGCCACCATTCAAACCAAATACCGCCCAGGTAGTTCATTTACATGTCTTGGTCCTGATTACTACTTTGTCACTCATGTCTCACCATGAACACTTCCCAATTCCACCTCTACACTTGGCGAGGCAAAAATAAACTTACACGTTGGTGACAAGGATGTATAGGTCAGACCTGCCTCAAATGAACTACTAGGTAACGACATAGCCATCTGGCAACAATAAATCCTACCATGCAATCCTACCTCAAAGGACTAAGTGCATAATAAAAACATAGGTAAATGGAAGAATGGTCAAATGTGAACTTGCCTGGTAATAGTTGATGAAGATTATATCGCTCTCAGAATTTTACTTAATAGAGCTATTCGTCACTCTCCGATGAAAATCTATAAGGTCAAACATTGCATTCACATAAGCAATCATTTTAGAGAACCAAATAACATGCAACATGAAAAGACTCGGAAATCCAAATGAACACACAACACACTTAACTATCAAAAGAAAATACTAAGTGCAAAACAACATAGGGCATGGGTGCCAAAAATTGTGACGTGGACCACAGTGCATACTAGGCATACAAGTAAAACTACTATAGACAGATCCTAATGTGTGAAAATATCGTGAGATAGGTCCAAGTGATAGGGTTTGGTAACGGTGACACGGTGCAAAAAGAATCACGTCAATCGGAGCTACGGTTTAGGAGATATGGCCAATTGAAGTTTGAATTAAAATCTGAATAAAGTTCAAATTTGAATTTGGCCAAAAGTTTTCAAAGCTGGTTTTCTAGATAAAGCTATTCGAGACGAACATTTTGCCGCTGGTTCCGTCGAATTTGGAGTTACGGTTAAAAAGATACAACCATTTGAAATTTAGGGGCTAAACTGAAATTTACAGGGACCTGACTGTGAAAGTTTTATTCACGACCAGGTCCCTGGCCACGTGGCGGCTTCTGGGTGGCTGAGCAGTGTTCGTGGCTTAGGCTAAACGTCGAACGGCCACTAAATAGGCAAAACAGTGGTGGCGGCTTAATACAACAAAACCGAGGTCGGTTTAACTAAACCGCATGGTTTATTTAGAAAACCGTTGTTAACCGATTTAACACACAAAAAATGGACCGGGAGAATGGCTTCTTACCGTTGATGACGACGACAGGGGACGGCGCCGCGGGCGTCGGGCGGCGGGCGACGGACGGGGCGGCGGCTCCGGCGGTCCTTAGCGGCGGGGAAGGAGGCGGCGGGGTCCGGCGTGGTGTGGGCGACCGGATGGCGGTGACGGCGGGCATCGGCGTGCACCGGACGGGGCGGAGGGAGGCGATGGAGCTCCGGTGAGCTGCGTGAACTCCGGCGGCTCGGGGTCGTCGGTTTGGCTGCTTCGACGCGACCTAGGGGAAACCAATATGTCAAAACGATGCGCACAGGCTTGAGGATTAGGTGACGAAGAAAATAGCGGCACGGGTGCACCACCGGTGACGTAATCATCGACGGAGGGTTTCGGCTCCGGCGAGATCCAACTGACGAAGGCGGTGGCTGTGAGGAGCGAGGGACGATGCGAAGTGGCAGAATGGAGAGAGGGGGCTCCGAGGCTTATATATGCGCACAGAGGGGTGCTTGGGGCTGCGGGATAAGCTCTATCCCTAGAGCTTCGGTTGGCAGGTGCGTGCGCGTGCTCATCTAGCGGGAGGAGCGGGAGGTTGGGGGTGACTCGGGTGGGGCCCTCCTGCAGCGGGCGCTGTGTGTGAGCGAGGGGGAGAGGCGGGGAGCAAAGGTGCTCGGGCGCTGGCCCTGGGCCGAATTAGCCAGCGGCTAGCAGCTGGCTGGGGCGCGGGGTGCTCCTGGGCCGAGCTGGCCACGGTCCAGGTGGTGTGTGTGTGTGTGTTGTTTTTTTAAACACAAAGGAAGCTGTAGCAGAATAAAATAAAAATAAAAAAATTAACATAGGCATATTATATACCAAAATGCTCAGAAAAATACCAAGAATAAGATGAACTATTTTCCAAGTTCAAATAAATTATAAAGAAAATCATAAAAGTCAAACAGTGCTACTGTTGCATTTAAAATCAACAAAAATCATTTTTAAAATAGCAAAACAATTTCAAATTTATTTTCTCCTAATTTTCTATTGAAGAGAATCATTTTACCCTTATTTCCATTTATTTACTTTTAGGAGAAAAATAATTTGAATTTAAAACTAGATAACTTCCAAGAGGATTTCGAATTTGAAATTTCAAACAACTTCCAAAGGAAAATGAGTTCCAAGTAACTTCAAAGTGACTTCCAAATTATTTACTTGAAACTCCCAACTCTCTTTCTTCAATTTTGAAGAAGTCATTTTATCTTCCCTCATGAACTCATTGAGTTGCTTAAAGTTTCTAAGTTTGAAATATTTCTTATGGAATTCAAATCATTTTCAAACCCCTTTTCATTTCTTTAAATGGAAGAAGTCATATTATCTTCACTCTAGGATCTTGTGATGAAATGAATTTGAATTCTTCGAGATCAAAATGCAAGATGAAAGTTTTGGGAAAGTCCTTTTATTCCCTCTCATTCAACTTTCAAAAAGTTTCAATTTCCACTCAGTTTCACACAATCAATCACACAAAAATCAAACAAACAATCACAATTATTTATTTAATATAACATTCCAAAATTTAGAATTTTGGGATGTTACAATAGTAGCACTGCCCCTTCTCTCTTTTTCTCTCTTTTTTATTTTTTTATTTTTTTATTTTTTGGTGGGCTTCTTTGGCCTCTTCTTTTATTTGGGCTTCTTTGGCCTCTTTTATTTTTTTGTAAAGTCCGGAGTCTCATCCCGACTTATGGGGGAATCATAGTCTCCATCATCCTTTCCTCACTGGGGCAATGCTCTAATAATGATGATTATCACACTTTTATTTACTTACAACTCAATATTACAACTCAATGTCTAGAACAAAGTATGACTCTATATGAATGCCCCCGGCGGTGTACCGGGATGTGCAATGATCTAGCGTAGCAATGACATCAAAAAACGGACAAGCCATGAAAACATCATGCTAGCTATCTTACGATCATGCAAAGCAATATGACAATGAATGCTCAAGTCATGTATATGATGATGGTGGAAGTTGCATGGCAATATATCTCGGAATGGCTATGGAAATACCATGATATGTAGGTATGGTGGCTGTTTTGAGGAAGGTATATGGTGGGTTTATGGACCGGCGAAAGTTGCGCGGTACTAGAGAGGCTAGCAATGGTGGAAGGGTGAGAGTGCGTATAATCCATGGACTCAACATTAGTCATAAAGAACTCACATACTTATTGCAAAAATCCATTAGTCATCGAAACAAAGTACTACGCGCATGCTCCTAGGGTGATAGATTGGTAGGAAAAGACCATCGCTCGTCCCCGACCGCCACTCATAAGGAAGACAATCAATAAATACCTCATGCTCCAACTTCGTTACATAACGGTTCACCATACGTGCATGCTACGGGAATCAAAAACCTCAACACAAGTATTTCTACAATTCATAACCACCCACTAGCATGACTCTAATATCACCATCTTTATATCGCAAAACTATTGCAAGGAATCAAACATATCATATTTAGTGATCTACAAGTTTTATGTAGGATTTTATGACTAACCATGTGAATGACCAGTTCCTGTCATCTCTCTAAATAGATATAAGTGAGGCAAGAGAGTTTAATTCTTTCTACAAAAAGTATGCCCATGCTCTAACAAATATAAGTGAAGCAAAAGAGCATTCTACAAATGGCGGTTGTCTATGTAAAGAGAAATAGGCAATCCAAACTTCAAATGATATAAGTGAAGCACATGAAGCATTCTATAAAGTCATACTCAAAAGATATAAGTGAAGTGCATAGAGCATTCTATAAATCAACCAAGGACTATATCATACCAGCATGGTGCATAAAATAAAAATGAAAACTAAATGCAAAAGACGCTCCAAGATTGCACATATCGCATGAACAAAACGAATCAGAAAACATACCGATACTTCTTGAAGAAAGAGGGGATGCCTTCCGGGGCATCCCCAAGCTTAGACGCTTGAGTCTCCTTGAATATTTACTTGGGGTGCCTCGGGCATCCCCAAGCTTGATCTCTTGCCTCTCTTCCTTCTTCTCACATCGAGACCTTCTCGATCATCGAACACTTCATCCACACAAAACTTCAACAGAAAACTCGGTAAGATCCGTTAGTATAATAAAGCAAATCACTACTCTAAGTACTGTTGCAAACCAATTCATATTTTGTTTTTGCATTGTGTCTACTGTAATATAACTTTTTCATGGCTTAATCCACTGATATAAATTGACAGTTTCATCAAAACAAGCAAACTATGCATCAAAAACAGAATCTGTCTAAAACAGAACAGTCTGTAATAATCTGAACATTCACCATACTTCTGGAACTTGGAAAATTCTACCAAAATTAGGACAAATAAAAAATTTGTATAGGAAGACAGTGCAAAAAGAATCAGAACCATTTGACGTTCGAGCTAAAAATGTAAAATCGCGCACTACAGCCAAAGTTTCTGTCCTGCACCGTACAAACCGTCAAGCAAATGTAAACATCCTAAAGGCAAACCTTGGCACATTATTTTTATAATACAATGGAATTGTACAAGGGGATAATTATTTTTATTGAAAAGTTTCTGTAATCAAGATTCACAAAGTTTCCATAAGCATGAACAAAGTTCAAGGCTAGCTCCTACTTCAACAATGTTTGTCTTTCTCACTTTCGCTTTCCTTTTTGAAAAAGTTTTGGGTTTCCCTCTTTATTTTTGTTGTTTTTAAACTATATAAAAGCACTCAACAAAAATAAATTACTCTCTAAAACTTCCGGGTTGTCTCTCTGGCAGCGTTTTCTTTAAAGCCATTAAGCTAGGCATATAGTGCTCAAGTAATGGATCCACCCGGATCCCAAGGTATATCAAAGCCAATTTTAATTAACAATGATTTGTAATTTAGTGGTGAGCACAAGGTAACATATATCATGTAATGACAAAGTCTAACTCTCTTCCTATGCATCGGCATGTCATAAAAGAACAATTCATGCACACATAGTAAAGGCCAATGCATAGTATAAACAGTTTCTTGCAATTTTATTGTATTGGAAACATAGAGAGGTGAAGATATAGTTCCTCTCTCATAATAATTGCAAGTATGAGCAGCAAGCACATGCATATTATATTCATCAAAATCATCATGTGGAACGGTAAAAGGCAACCCATCAATATATTCCTTAATAAGAGCAAACTTATCCGATATAGTGTAGTTTGGAGAATTCAAAAGGATAATAGGACTATCATGTGTGGGTGCAATAGGAACAATTTCATGTTTAAGATAAGGAACTATAGCAAGTTCATATCCATAAGCATAATTCATATTGGCATCTTGGCCACAAGCATCGTCAAAAAGGGATATTTCAAGAGAATCAATGGGATCGTAACAATCATCATAGCAATCATCCTCCGGTAAGCACGAAGGGAAATTAAACAATGTATGAGTTGAAGAGTTACTCTCATTAGAAGGTGGGCACGGGTAGCTAATCCGCTCTTCCTCCTTTTCTTCTTCGCTCTCCTCCTCATCTTTTTCATCTAATGAGCTCATAGTTTCATCAATTTCTTCTTCCATAGACTCCTACAAAATATTAGTCTCTTCTTGGATAGCGGAGTAGTACTCAATATATGGTTCAACATAGGCATTAGAAGCATAATTATCATAGCAATATTTAAATATGGCAAAATTTTCAGATTTGTAAAGAGTAGCATCATACTTTTCAATAAAAGAAGCAATTTCGTAAGCACCCTTAAAAGCAACAAATTCTTCAATTTGTTGAACATCATAGTAACTATAAACACCCTTAGCATAAGAGGATACGATTCCATTATCACTAAACAAAAATTGGTAGGGAAGGTGTTTCTTAGGGTCTTTAGAACAACAAGTATAATCATATATTTCACATAAATTCCAAGCATAGCATTGCAAACGATGAATTTGATCCAGTAAAGTTTTCCCTTTTTCAGATATTCGGTGTCGCACATAACAAGCATGCTCATCTAAAGATTTGCCCTCAACTAAGCTAGTTGGGGTTTCGGCATGAGCACATAGGGATCGAAGATGATCCAAGTAATAAGCTTCAGCAGTGTGATAGATTTTGAGTGGTTCTTCAACCATTGGTTTAGTAGGTACACCTAATTTTGTTAGTATTTTGCATTTCCTACCCATAACTAAAGATAGAAAACAACTAAGAACAGCAAATAAAAATTACTTAGTGATAAAGCAAACAAGCACACATGAGAATATTCACCCCACGCTATTGCTCCCCGGCAACGGCGCCAGAAAAGGGTCTTGATAACCCACAAGTATGGGGGATCGCAACAGTTTTCGATAAGTAAGAGTGTCGAACCCAACGAGGAGCTAAAGGTAGAACAAATATTCCCTCAAGTTCTATCGACCACCGATACAACTCTACGCATGCTTGACGTTCGCTTTACCTGGAACAAGTATGAAACTAGAAGTACTTTGTAGGTGTTGTTGGATAGGTTTGCAAGATAATAAAGAGTACGTAAATAAAAATTAGGGGCTGTTTAGATAAAGAAACAATAAAGTAAATATAGCAAGTGTGGAAAAGTGGTGGTAGGAGTTGCGAAATTGCCCCTAAGCAATTGACTACTTTACTAGACCGATAGCAAGTATTATGTGGGAGAGGCCACTGCTAGCATGTCATCCCTGACTTGTAATTCTATGCACTTATGATTGGAACTATTAGCAAGCATCCGCAACTACTAATGTTCATTAAGGTAAAACCCAACCATAGCATTAAGATATATTGGTGCCCCTTCAATCCTGTATGCACCAATTTCTATGCTAGGTTGAAGCTTCTGTCACTCTTGCCCTCCAATACATAGTCCTATCAACATACAACTAACCCTAGGGTCTGATCCATGCGCGCAATCATATGATGGGCACCAAAGGATAGCAACATAACCACAAGAAAATTAAATCAATCATAGAAATTCATCAACCACCAATAGGACAACGAAAATCTACTCAGACATCATAGGATGGCAACACATCACTGGATAATAATATGAAGCATAAAGCACCATGTTCAAGTAGAGGGTACAGCGGGTTGCGGGAGAGTGGACCGCTGTAGATAGAGGGGGGGGGAGGTGATGGAGATGTTGGTGAAGATGGCAGAGGAGTTGGTGTAGATCGCGGTGATGATGATGGCCCCTGGCGGCACTCCGGTGCCACCGGAAGCGAGGGGGAGAGAGCCCCCCTCCTTCTTCTTCTTCCTTGACCTCCTCCCTAGATGGGAGAAGGGTTTCCCCTCTGGTCCATGGCCTCCATGGAACGGGAGGGGCGAGAGCCCCTCCAAGATTGGATCTGTCTCTCTGTCTCTCTCTGTTTCTGCATTCTTAGATTCTTCCCTTTCACCGTTTCTTATATTCCCGGAGATCCGTAACTCCGATTGGGCTGAAATTTTGACACGATCTCTATCCAGATATTAGATTTCTTGCGGCGAAAGAAGGGCATCAACCGCCTTATGGGGTGGTCACGAGGGTCAGGGGCGCGCCTGCCTCCCCAGGGTGCGCCCCCTACCTCATGGGCCCCTCGAGCATCGTCTCGCGTGGATTCTTCTTCCCAAAAATCATATATATTCCAAAAGAAATCTCCGTCAGTTTTTATTCCATTTGGACTCCGTTTGATATGGATATTCTGCGAAACAAAAAACATGCAACAAACAGGAACTAGCACTGGGCACTGGATCAATATGTTAGTCCCAAAAATAGTATAAAAATGGCCAAAAGTATATGAAAGTTGAATAATATTGGCATGGAACAATCAAAAATTATAGATACGACGGAGACGTATCAGGCGTCCAAACTGTCCCGCCGATCGAGCTCGGCCTCTTTTTCTTCGTACATGTGCACTCGAGGTGAGTCATGAATTATGTTGCAAGGCAGAACCGCCTCTGCGCCGTACACCATAAAAACGGTGTGTATCCGATAGTGCGATTCAGCGTGGTCCCCAGCCCCCATAGTACGGAGTCGAGCTCCTCTACCCAGTGCGTGTTTGATTACTTTAAGGATCACACTAATCTGGGTTTGATGCTGCTCATGATAAGACCATTTTCTCGCTCGACTTGACCGTTAGTTTGCAGGTGATAGACAGAAGCATAATCGAGGTTGATGCCCATGTTGCTGCACCAAAGTTTTACCTCGTCAGCTGTAAAGTTCGTGCCGTTGTCAGTGGTGATGCTGTGGGGGATGCCATAACGGTGTACAACCCCAGATATGAAGTCTATCATCGGTCCGGATTCAGCCGTTTTGACAGGTTTGGCTTCTATCCATTTGGTGAATTTATCCACCATGACCAGTAAGTATTTTTTCTTATGGGTTCCCCCTTTAAGGGGTCCAACCATATCAAGCCCCCAGACCGCAAAGGGCCAAGTAATGGGGATTGTTTGGAGAGCGGTAGGCGGCATATGGCTTTGGTTTGCAAAAAGCTGGCAACCAACGCAATGTTGGACCAGATGCTATGCATCTGCTCAGGCCGTCGGCCAATAGAAACCTGTACGGAAGGGCTTGCTTACAAGGGCCCGGGCTGCGGCGTAATGGCCGCCGAGTCCAGCATGGATTTCTGCCAAAAGCTTCCGCCCTTCCTCTTCAGAGATGCACCTTTGAAGGATTCTGGTAGTGCTTTTCTTATAAAGATCTCCCTCGTGGACCTTGTAGGCTTTAGATCGCCGCACTATGCAGCGTGCCTCATTTTAGTCCTCGGGTAGTTCCTGCCTGGTTAGGTAGGCTAGGAATGGTTCTGTCCACGGGGCGATGACGACCATTATCACGTGGGCTGAAGGTGTTATTTCGATGGCAGAGCCTCCGATTGTGTCAGAGTGTTCGGTATCTAATGATGTGGCCATGTCCGGACTATTGCTACCGGTGTCCCCTTCCCATACCACAGATGGCTTAAATAGTTTTTCCAAGAAGATGTTAGGTGGGACAGGATTGCGCTTAGCGTCGATACGGGCGAGGATATCCGCCGCTTGATTGTTTTCCCGAGCCACATGGTGGAATTCAAGCCCCTTGAACCGAGCTGACATTTTGAGGAAGGCGTTGCGATATGCCGCCATTTTTGGATCCTTGCCATCGAAGTCTCCATTTATTTGAGATATTGCGAGGTTCGAGTCCCCACGCACCTCCAGGCGTTGAATGCCCATTGAAACTGCCATCCGGAGACCATGTAATAGGGCCTCGTATTTGGCCGCGTTGTTGGAGTCTGTATATAGTATTTGGAGTACGTATTGGACTGTATCTCCGGTGGGGGATGTCAGGACGATGCCAGCCCCCAGACCAGCCAGCATTTTAGAGTCGTCAAAGTGCATGATCCAATTGGATTATGCGCCGTACTCTTTAGGGAGTTCGGCTTCTGTCCATTCGGCGACGAAATCGGCCGGTACTTGCGAATTAATGGCTCGTCGTGGTCTATATGTTATGTCGAACGGGAGGAGCTCGATAGCCCATTTGGCAATCCGGCTCGTGGCATCGCGGTTGTTTATTATGTCGTTGAGTGGTACATCTGAGGCCACCGTGATTGAACACTCTTGAAAGTAGTGTCGTAATTTCTGGGATGCCATAAATACCGCGTATGCTATCTTTGATAATGTGGGTACCGTGATTTGCATGGAGTGAGGACAGTGGACACATAATAGACCGGCTTTTGAAGTGGGGATTTATGTCTGTCCGTCTTTCGTTCGACGACGAGCACTGCGCTTACAACTTGGTGAGTTGCCACCATATATAACAGCATTGGTTCGCTGACATTTGGAGCGTCCAAGATTGGGTTGGTGGCCAGGATGGCTTTTATTTCTTCCAATCCGGCCGTGGCTGCGTCCGTCCACTCAAAGTGTTCGGTGCGCCGAAGAAGGCGATAAAGGGGGAGTGCCTTTTGTCCTAATCGGGAGATAAAGCGGCTTAAGGTTGCCATGCATCCAGTTAACTTCTAGATTTGCTTGAGGTCAGTTGGGATGGCCAACTGCGACAGAGCTCGGATTTTAGCCGGGTTTGCTTCAATTCCTCTACTGGAGACGATAAAGCCCAGGAGCTTTCCAGCGGGTACACCAAAAATGCATTTTTTCTGGATTGAGCTTAATGTCGTATGTTCTGAGATTGTCAAACGTGAGCCTCAAGTCGTCTATTAAGGAGTCGACGTGTCTGGTTTTAATGACCACATCGTCTACGTATGCCTCCATTGTTTTGCCGATCTGCTTTTCTAGACGTGTCTGAATCATGCGCTGATATGTTGCGCCGGCGTTTTTGAGCCCGAAGGGCATTGTGTTAAAATAGAAGGGGCCATATGGAGTGATAAATGCCGTTGCGGCTTGATCAGACTCCGCCATCTTAATTTGGTGGTAACCGGAGTATGCATCGAGGAAGCACAATGAGTCGTGTCCTGTGGTAGCGTCGATAATTTGATCGATGCGAGGGAGGGGGAAGGGATCCTTTGGGCAAGCCTTATTGAGGTCTGTGAAGTCGACGCATAGGCGCCAGGATTTGTCCTTCTTTGGTACCATCACCAGGTTTGCTAGGCAGTCCTGATGCTTTATTTCTCTAATGAATCTGGCCTCCAGTAACTTGGCTAGCTCCTCTCCCATGGCTTGTCACTTAGGTTCAGAGAAACGCCAAAGAGTCTGCTTGACTGGCTTGAATCCTTTTAGAATGTTAAGGCTGTGCTCAGCCAGCCTGCGTGGGATTCCTGGCATATCTGAAGGATGACAGGCGAATATGTCCCAATTCTCGCGCAGGAACTCCCATAGTGCGGCGTCTATAGCGGGGTTTAACTGTGCCCCGATGGATGCTATTTTTGAAGGGTCCGTTGGATGGACTTGGAATTTGACTATTTCATCCGCTGGTTTAAAAGAGGTGGACTTGGATCTTTTGTCTAGTATCACATCGTCTCTGTCCACTGTGGAGCACAGCGCGGTTAATTCCTCCGCCACAAGGGCTTCGGATAATGCCTCAAGGGCCAGTGCGGCTGTTTTGTTCTCGGCGCGGAGTGCTATGTCTGGATCACTAGCTAGAATGATGATCCCATTGGGCCCAGGCATTTTGAGCTTCATGTATCCGTAATGGGGTATGGCTTGGAAGATTGTGAATGCCTCTCGCCCTAGAAGGCGTGGTATCCGTTACTAAAGTGCTTAATACCACATCTAGTGTGATTTTCCCAGCACAACGTGCCTCCTGACTAGGGATGATTCCTCGGAAGGTCGTGCTGCTTTGCTCGATACGGTTTCTGTCTATTTCCATTTTTTGAAGAGTCTCCTCATAAATGAGGTTTAATCCGTTGCCGCCGTCCATGAGCACTTTAGTGAGCCGAAAGCCGTCCACAATTGGACTGAGGACCAAGGCGTCTGGTGCTCGGGCTGTTAGGAATTTAGGTTCGTCACTGGCATTGAAGGTGATAGCCATGTCGCTCCATGGATTTATTGCTGCCACATGGCAGACTTCGGCAAGGCTGCAGAGTGCTCGCTTACGCCTATTATTTGAGGCAAAGGTCTCGAAGACTGTCAATACTGTATTGTTATCCATGGGATGGTGCTCTGAGGTGTTTTGGATGAGGAGATGCACACCGCTCTTGGCTACCTGCCGGAGTACCCAACATGCTCTAAGGCTGTGTGTTGCTATGTTATCTGCTGCCGGAGTACCCAACGTGCCTCCTAACTATGTTATCCACTGTACTATGAATTTTGCAGGGCCCGTTAAGCCATCCCTCCAATACAGTTCCACGCCATGTAGTGAGCTTTTGCTTCTTTGTAATTGAGTCGGGCGACTTATGAGAGTGTACCCTTTTAGTTTGGACTATGGGTTTTGTCAGAGCCGGATTATCCCAAAATTTTGTTTGGGTTTTCCAGGCGCTTTCCATCGCATAGTATTTCCGTACTATGGCCACCAAATCAGCGAAGTGTGCTATGTCACGGCGACTTATGGCGTTGAAGATTCCCTTGTCCGTGCAATTGTTGCAAAAGAACGAATTTGCATATTCCTCGCGACAGTCCTTGACCTTGTTCATTACAAGGAGGAATATGGCCCAATAGTGATGTACTGTCTCTTGGGGCTCTTGCCTAATGTGGGAAAGATCGTTTGTATCTGGGTGGGTGGGTGGATTTAAGTCCAGACCTTGACCCAATCTGAGACCCCGGGGCGGGGGAGTTTCCGATCTTGGAAGTTCGGGCTCCGGGATGTTGCCCCGTAGGTTTGGCATGCAGCCTGATTCTAGGTTCAGGGTTAGGGTGATGTCCTCCCGTGGGCGGGTATCCGGCTCGGAGAGCTCGGGAATCCGGACATGGTTCGTCCTCAGGATAGAGGGAGAATCGCCGCATTGCTCCTCCACCACCGCTATCTGATGGGTGACCGGCGGAGAGTTAATCTCCCTTTGGTTGGGTTTAAGCCCAATCCGATCATAGTCCGTAGCGACTCCCAGAGTGGCGATGCGATCCAAGAGCTCGTTCAAAGAGGAGAGCTCCATTCACTACAAAAAAAGACACATCCGTGACATTTTGGGCTGAACGAATTTTTTTCTGTCATACATATGACACGTCTATGATGATAATTGTGACAAAACCTGGTATCATCATAGATGTGGTGGGCTCCTACTTCTATGACAAAAAATCATGACAGAAAACGGGCTTTTTGTCCTGGGCGGGCCGGAGACGCAGTTGCATGACATTCTTTGGGCCGTCCATGACGGAAAAACCATGGTAGAAGCGAGGGTGAGGAAAATTTCGGGGAGTTCCCGGTTACGGTGGGAGGTCGGGGGCCGAGCGATGCGCGCTTATCTTGTACACGTACGCGCATGTGTGCGAGGCGTTGGCTCTAACTAAACCCGAGGGAGGCGTTGGGCTCTAACTGAACCCGAGCGATTGCACTGCAGGCTACGCGTTACTGAACCTGAGCGATCGATCGATGGCTGTTAACTGAACCCGATCGAGCGATTCCTTCGCTACTGCTGGTAACTGAAGCCGATCGATGCTGCCTCTGGATGGACAGTGAGCGTTGGGGGGGGGGTTGGATGAACAGTTCCCGGTGGGGGTGGATGAACAGGACCCTGTGGTGTTGCCTCTGGATGAATAGGACCCCGATCGATCGAGCCAGTTGAGGCTGGATGAACATGACCCCGTGGAGGGCTGGATGAACAGGACTACCCCGTGGAGGGCAGGATGAACAGTAGACGGTTGAGGGAAGGATGAACAGTAGCCCGTGGAGGGGTGGTTGAACAGGAGCCCGTTGAGAGGGCTGGTTGAACAGTAGCCGGTCGAGTAGCGCGGTGGAGGCTGGATGAACAGGAGCCTGTGGATGAATAGTCGCAGGTGGAGGCTGGAGGAGGTTGACGGTGGATGAACAGTAGCTCGTGGAGGCTGGAGGGGGTCGACGGTGGAGATGAACAGTATCCCGCGGAGTCCTGTTTTGCGGTACGCCACACCCCTCCCGATGAACAGGACCCCGTTTCGACCGTAGCGCTCCAACACAAGTCCGTTTCGTCCGTTTTGCAGTATGCCACACCCCTCCCGATCAACAGGACCCCCGTTTCGACATAGGAGGTCCGTTTCCTCCGTTTTGTGGTACGCCAGACCCCTCCCGATGAACAGGATCCCATTTCGAACATGGCCGGTCGAACACAAGGCCGTTTCCTCTGTTCTGCGGTACGCCAGGCCTCGTTTCCATCGCCTGTTCCGTCCAAGCCCTCCCGATGAACACGACGCATTCCGTTGCCTCCCCATGAACACGACGAATTCCGTTGCCTCCCCATGAACATGACGACGACGATATTTCTCCGTTCCGACCCAGCCATGTACACGAGCCCTGGCCGTACGTATGCGCGAGTAGGCGTTCGAGACCCCGCCCGTATGTACACATACGTGGCCGTATTTTCTTTCTTGCACCCTGGACGCCTCTACTACGACACGTGCACGCCTCTACATCCACCAGTATATATGTACGTACACGTTCGTGACCAGAATGACAACGCTACGTACGCTTCGACCAGGTGGGTCCCGACTGTCAGGCAATTCCTTGCGTGCGAAGATGTAGCTGGTGGGTCCCAGCAGTCAGGGGGCGAAATACGGTGGCCCGACCGATGGGTCCCCGCTGTCAAGTGGAGGAATAATTATTTTGCACGTAATAAGGAGGCACTTCCTTGCTGCGGCCGTGGACCCAGCTGTCAGCCTCTCCACGTACAGTCCACGTCCGATGGAAGCCGTTCCTTGACCACGTTGACCATGCCGCGCCGAGAGCACCAGGGCGATGGACGACGGCGAGGCCTAGGAAGGGGACGATGCGGAGCCGGGGAAGACGCGGCAGTGGATGCCCACGCGCAGAGGAGTACGAGGGTTCACTGGTTCACTGCGGTGTGAGGCTGCCGTCACCGCAGAATAACAGGGGGTGTGGGTGACTAGAGGGATGGCCTGGCCAGCGGTGGGAGTAGTAGGGGGCGGTGAGGCCTCCGCCGCATCGCAGCCGGCCACGGGAGGCAGGAGCACGAGGCACGACCGGCGCCGGTTTGGGTGGCTGGAGCAAGAAGACCAGAGGTTGAAGAAGCGCTACGGCCGTTGGATGGACATCGTATGGTCACTGGAGCTAGAATCGTGCATATTGACTAAGTTAACAAAGCCATCCATCCCCGTCAACTTAGTAGGCCCACAAGTTAGCCTGCCACTATACTGGGTCCTAGCTAATAGGGGGAGTATTCATTTTTTTGTGCGTAATAAGAAGGCACTTCCTTGCGTGCGAAGATATAGCTGGTGGGTCCGAGCTGTCAGCGGCGGTAACATTTTTTCGCGAAATAAAGAGGCCCTTTCGGTGGGTCCCTGATGTTAGGTGGAGGAATCATTATTTTGCGCGTAATAAGGAGGCATTTCCTTGCGTGCGGCCGTGGACCCAGCTGTCGGCCTCTCCACGTAAAGTCCACTTCAGATGCATGTCGGTCGTTGACCACGTTGACCAGGCCGCACCGAGAGCACCAAGGCGGTGGACGACGACGAGGCCTAGGAAGGGAACGACACGGAGGTAGGGAAGACTTGGCAGTTGTTTCCCATGCGGAGGGGAGTACGACTGTATGAGGGTTTACTGGTTCGTCTGCCATCGCCGGAGAATAACAGCAGGTGTGGGTGAGTAGAGGGATGGCTAGGCCAGCGATGGGAGTACGGTGGGGCGGTGAGGCCTGCGTGGCAGCAGAGCCGGCCGCGGGGAGGAGGGAGCAGGCAGTCCCGCCGGCGCCTGGAGCAGGAAGAGCAGAGATTGAAGAAGCACGACGGCCGTTGGATGGCCATCCAACAGTCACTGCTTGTGCGTCAACCTTTTTTTAGGAAAGCCTCAAATCTATGGAAAACAACATACATCCCATCTGCCATTATTTATAATAATTTACAGCCCATTTGCTAATTATTAAGATTTTTTGGAGCCCATATTCTTTTTGTTAGCATTACAGCCCGTATTGTGGCCATGGTTAAAAAATTATATGAAATTTTGCATATTTCGGTGCGGTCCGAACTGTTTTTAATCCCGAAATTTCGACTCACATTCAAACTGATTTTAAAAATAAAAGTATATCAATATAAAATCCAACAAATTCTCCACGCATAAAAATTAATGTAATTTCAAATCTCGAAATGAAAAAAAGATATTTAAAACTAATTGTCGGTTTGATGTGTTTTAAAAATGTACAACCCATTTCTCATTACTGATGGGCCATTTTCTCGGCCAGCCAAATGAAAGCTCTCCTCGTCTTGAAAGATTTGCAGCCCAACAGGCCTGACAAAGCGACTTACTTGGCAAATCACAAAAAAACTAGGCTGTGGCCGTGGACCCAGCTGTCAGCCTCTCCACGTACAGTACTCTTCCGATGGAATGTCATTGACCACGTTGACCATGCCACGCCGAGAGCACCAAGGCGGTGGATGACGGTGATGTCTAGGAAGGGGACGATGCGGAGCCGGGGAAGACGCGGCAGTGGATGCCCACGCGGAGAGGAGTACGAGGGTTCACTGGTTCGGCTGCGGTGTGAGGGTGCCGTCGCCGCAGGGCCTGGCTAGCAGTGGGAGTAGTAGGGGACGATGAGGCCTCATCGGCAGCACATCTGGCCACTGGAGGCAGGAGCAGGCGGTCTCCCCGGCACTGGTTTGGGCGGCTGGTGCAAGAAGAGCAGCGATTGAAGAAGAAGCAGGACCGTTCGATTCAAATCCAAGGGTTACTGCTGCTAGAATTGTTTGTTGACTAAGTTGACAAGCCCTGCGTACGCGTCAACTTAGTAGGCCCACAGGTCAGCCTCCCAACCGGTGCGCCCCAGATGTCAGTGGGAGGAATCATTTTTTCGCGTAATAAGGAGGCAGTTGATTGCGTGCGGCCAGGCCAGCGGAGGGAGTAGGGTGGGCCAGGGAAGCCTGCGCGGCATCACAGCAGGCCACAAGAGGAGGGAGCAGGCAGTCCCGCCGGTGCTAGTTTAGGCGGCTGGAGCAGGAAGATCAGAGATTGAAGAAGCACGTCGGCCGTTGGATGGACATCCAACACTAGCTGCTGCTAGAATCGTGTGTTCACTGACAAAGCCTTGCGTAAACAAGTCGGCCTCGAAATCTGTGGCGTGTACAACCCATTTGCTATTTTTTTTAATAATTTTTACTCATTTTCTAATTCATATGGAATTTATCGCAGCCCGTTTTCCATTTTTAGAATTGCTAGCCATTTTCTGGGCAGTACCAGGGTCAAAAAATCAACTAAATATGTGAGAAATTTTGAAAATTCGCAAATTTTTGCTGGGGAACGAAATATTCTTAATACAAAAACTAATAGCCATACTAAAACAAATTTAAAAATAAATTAGTACTATGTCATGTTAAATCCAATGAAATACGTATAAGATATCAGTGAAGAACAAAAACAAAAAAAGAAACTTATATCCCATTTGCTATAATTTTTTTGGAATTTTCAACCCCTTTTGATATTACTTTTAACAGACATTGACCATACTCTTAAGCCAGGCCGGAATGCATCCCTCCTTGTCTTGAAAGATTTGCAGCCCAGTAATTCGGAGAAAACAAATAGGCCTAGCTTGGGTATTCTTCAAAAAGAAATACCGGGCTACCTTTTTTCCCAAAGAACTGGTGCATGAGCATTTAGCTTTATTTATTTATTTATTTACTTATTTATGTTTAGGGGACCATGAGCATGTACCTGGGCCGGATTCACGTGAGAGTCTCCCTTCCAGTTAATTATGGGCTTCTCTATTGGGCCTTCATCAGTGGGCTGCATGTTATCAACAAGTGGGAAATGCGTTCCGAGTTTCAAAAAAAATATGTTCCGTATGATAAATAGTATGCGCTACGTACGGTACGGGGCACTAAAGGATCGAACTGTGCAACGACTTCCAAAACATTGTGTTTGTCGTTCTAACAACACATTTATTCAACCAACAGACGAAATATACTACTGATTGTACATTGAAAACAGCAGCAGCAGCAACCAGGGCTGGGGGTGCAACAGAAGCAGTAAGCAGGTCAGAAGAGTGAAGACGCAGCTCTCTCTTCCAAACCAAACATCAGCCATCATTACAAAAGGGCTACCAAAAAAGAACAAGTGTATGCATCAAACTAAATAAAGATCCTACTACACCAAGTGTACGCATCTAACTAACTGGCTCAGTTAGACGTTACTATTTATTTTTTTCAAAACGGAGGCAAAAGAATTGCCTCGTCGATTAATTAAGAAGAAGAGAATTGCCTGGTTAATCTACGGAAAACCGAGCTAAAACCAAAGACGTTACTATTTATTAAGCTGAAGTGGAGTCGCAGATGGAGAGGAGTGGGAAACTTCACTGGTTCGGGTGCGCGGCAGCACAGCCGCGGTGCCGCCCACGGGAGACAGGAGCAAGAACAGAGGTTGAAGAAGGAGCACGGCTGTTGGATTAACATCCAACGGTCCAGCTACTAGAATCATTTGTTGATTAAGTTGACAAAGCCGTGCATACACGTCCGCTTAGTAGGCCCACAAGTTAGTCACCAAATCTGACGGGTCCCAGCTGTCAACGGGATGAATATTTTTTTCGCAAAACAAGGAGGCACTTTCCTTCCGTGCGAAGATACAGCAAGTGGGTCCCAGCTGTGAGGTGGAGGAAACATTTTTTTCAGCTAAATAAGGAGGAACTTTCCTTGCGTGCGACCATGGACCTCGTGGGTCCCAGCAGTCAGGCTCTCCACGTAAAGTCCTCTTCCGATGACTCTCGTTTGTTGACCACGCCGCACCGAACGCAGCAAGGTAGTGGACGACAGCGAGGCCCCGAACGGGAACGACTCCGAGATGGGAAAACGCGGTAGTGGAGTCGCAGATTGAGAGGAGGAGAAGGGTTATAACTGGTTCTGTTGCGGCGTGGGGCTGTAGTCTATGGAGAATAACAGGAGGTGTCGAGGGATGGAGGGATAGCCTGGCCGGCGGTGGGGTAGCGCTTCGCAGCGATGCGTGCTAAGCAGAGCCGCTAGCCGTCGGAGGCCGGACCAGGCGGTCCCGGCGATGCTGGAGGAAGAAGATGAGATTTTGAAGGTGCATGTCGGCCGTTGGATATAAATCCAATGGCTGTGGATGACACAATCATTTGTTGACCAAGTTGACAACGCCCTGCGTAGGCTTCGACCTATTGGCCCACATGTCAGCTTGCAAAAATGTGGCATATATTTAACCCATGTTTTCTAGAATGTACAGTCCATTTGCTGGGCTGGGTGAACAAATAATTTCGCGTCAATCAGGCCCATTTATATTTTCTAAGAAATCCCAGCCCATTTGCACTTCCTTGAAATACACGTATTAGGTGGGCTTGTTATATATACTCCCTCCGTTTGGAAATACTTGTCATCAAAATGGATAAAGGGATGTATCTAGATGTATTTTAGTTTTAGATACATCCCTTTTTGTCCATTTTGATGACAAGTATTTTCGGACGGAGGGAGTATAATGTTATGTTAGAAGGAGCAATTAATATCAAAGAATAAACTGGAGAGGCACATTATATATATATATAATTAAGAAATTAGCGAGTTCTTGCTCAAAATAGAAATGAGCGCGTTATTATTAAATTGGTCCTTCAAATCTTCGCAAGCTTTTGTACGCAATCACCAGGATTTTCCTTGCCTGTGAGTCAAAAACAACCAGGATTTCCTTGCCAACTTCCGTTAAACATTTACTTTTATAAGTTGGGATGTTTTTATAATGTATATATAAGTCTCTATAAAATATACGATAATAGTAATAATATAAATATATATATAATGTGGTTAGAAGGGAAAACATAAATTGGACACAACATTACTTTTATAAGAGACCTGCGTTTTATACCCCACAGTAGGCATACTAACAAGTTCACACACAAATACAACAAAAAAGGTAAACATTCATATCAAACTCAGGTTCACAGGACATGTTCATATCCATAGCCAGCAATCACAATCAACAACTCAAAAGATTCATATATACACAAGCTCAGCATATCTATGCATCCAAATGATTGATAGATCACACGACAATATTCATACATAATTTACAAAAAGATTCAGATATACACATGTTCTGTATGTTTATGCATCCAAATGATTGAGATCACATCCAATATGATCCATGGACGAACTTTAATTACCTAGGGTACAGACTGGTAAATGGTGTTCAATCGGAGGTACTTCTTGCTAAAATTAGTTCTTGTACGAGTAAACTTTCGAGTACATAAGAGGCAGCATAGACAATCTGAACTTTGCTTGTAGGTTTATCCTCAAATAGTGGCCTCGTGCCGAGGGAGCTTTGAGCAACTTGGCCACTACTTTCATCCAACCAGTTTACTGGGTCGTCTTGGTCCTGTATCTCGCCAAAATTCTACATTGAAGACGAAAAAGGAGGCGGTTGAGAAAATAAACCACCCAAATTTTTTGTGCAGTTCAACTGAAATGGAGCATCCTTGGCATGCAGACTGATTAAGTGCCAGATGAATATACGCGTCAACCAACTTGTCTGGAACCTTTAGACTCCATGCCATATAGTCGCTACCATATGTGCCGATAACCAAAAGGCACAAGTTGGGACCAAAGACTGGACTGTGTTTTTCTGGGCTATGCACCAAGCAATATTTTTGGCGTTCACTCTCCTAACACTTGGAGTTTGAAAATTGGTTGACGCCGGTTGATACTCGAATGAATATAGGCACTTCTTGTCAACATCGATGCTTGTCTGAGTGAACTTTGGAGTACATAGCACCAGCATAAGTACCTGTCCATCTGATCATTTTGTGTAGTTCTACTGAAATCACCCGATGTAATGATTTGCCTGTGAGTTCAGGCTCCAAATTACTCCTTTATGAAATCGACAAACAGTAGCACAATACCAAATTACCAATACATATGACAGGCACAATAATCAGGATAAAGACCAGTACCAACCTGTGTGAGGTAGCATATCAGTTACTATTTCCTTTGACTGGAAGCCGAGATAAGCCAAGCGACTGACAGCAAAGGAAGAAAGCATGCGGAGTTTAGCGACTGACAGGAAAGGACGGAAGCTGTCGAGGCAATGAAGCACCCAAAGTTTTTGTGCAGTTCCACCAAAATGGAGCATCCCTATTGGCACATATATTGAGAGAGTGAGATTACTGTAATAGTGGGACTAGTTTATGAAACATACACTAACAAATAGAAGCACCCTCATTATCTTAATGGGTAAAGTTAGCAACATAGTAGTCTTTCTTAAAGAGAGGTATTAGTTTATTTAATCAGTGCCAATTAGCTCAACTCAACACTCAAAGCATTGCCATTTATCATAGGTTGCAAAACTTTAACGTGCAAAGATAAAGGAGTTTCTCATGACAGTAGCAGGATACAAATATAGATGACAACAAACTAATATGGATGAAGGCCTTAGGCCCGTACCAACCTACGAAAAAAGCTTATTCATGTAGTCCCATAAGAGATGATAAAGCACTCACTGGAATCACACAATAGTATATATTTTTGTGCACTTCAAATGTATGGTTGAAATCACTCTTGTTTACCAGTGCTGAGATTATATCGAAAGAATATCAAGAACTTCCAGCAGAGTTAAAGCACTGGCTGGGATACAGTTCATTGTATTGTCTTGTGTAGTTCCATTGAATGATTGGCACAACATGATCCCTGTTTGCACAAGTAGGAACAAGGTGAAACATTCATTAGCTTAGTGAGAAATGATAGAAGACATTAGCATATTACTCAACCAGTAGCATCAAATTCATGATGGACAATACGCAAAACATTGCCTCATTGAACCAATGGCAATAAATTGACATGCAAAACAATAGCACTATTATGGCATGACACTAATAATATTCCCTCCTTGCTCCACCACATGATTCACCTCCGTAGACAAACATACACACGTACATGATTCAGCATAGGGTCCTACTAAAGATTTGTTTAACTCCAACAGGAAAATTAGGCAGTAATAAATTAGTGGTACTTAAGTACTCCTAATTAATTAAGTGAGACAGCAGAAGTGGAAGGGCTCCCTGGAGGATCGTCTCACATGTAAGGTAGTCGTTACCGGAGCCCTTGAATGGCCTCGACTGAGGCCTCTGGCTTCAGCAAGATCGCCTTGGCACTGTTTATTATTCTTCTTCCTCTTCATGCTCTGTTTCTCTTTATCCTCACCAGTTGGTGAAACCAAGTACATGATTGGTCTTCTAATTCAGAATTGGTTTTGTCAGTGAGGGAGTACAAGTGTACTAGTAAAATATATTATTATTTTCTCATGACACTCGGAAAATAGAGATGAACACATGCATTAAATATCATTCTTACCTAAAGGAAGGTTATGGCGCCAATATGGATGATGAGGATTGGAACACAAATCTCCCTTTGTGCAGTTCCACCAAAATGAACCAACTGTTCCATTCTGACATTCTGTTTTAATAGCACAAAAGTCACTTCTTTTAAGAAGAGTTTTGTGCAGTGCACCAAAAGGTCACAACAGCAACCAGGTGAATTGGATATCCCTGTTTGCACAAAAAGGCACAGAGGAAATAGTCAGAGTCTCAAACAATTACAGGAAAAAACATTTGGCTAAACTTGTCATGGCTTATAACAGTGGGTGCACCAGCAGTCCAGCACCATGTACGTAAACATGGGCATAAAGTGGTGATTCATAGTTTGTTGCCCCGAGAAACAAACATCCAAGAAACATATCTGGGTTGTTCCCATTTTTGTTCACTCTAGCCACCTACTCCTATGTGTGGATAGCAAATCTAGTCCTGGTCATACCACTGTGTACATCGTTACCCCTATATTTCCCTTTTCGACCAAGAGACCGGTTGGATGACCAGTCTGTACTACTTTCACCCCCTTTCCTTCCTGTTTGTACCAAGTCCGATGTACATACTAAATTCCCCCAACCCCACTTTATTTCTTGTTTGAACCAAGTACTCCCTCCGTCCGGAATTACTTGTCATCAAATTGGATGTGTCTAGAACTAAAATACATCTAGATACATCCATTTCAATGACAAGTATTTTCGGATGGAGGGAGTACAAGATTAGACTCCATGAAGTAGCTTTACCTCTAACAATAGAAGAAGAAAAATATGTGACGTTGGACCATCCGATCGAGAGGGGCTGAGAGGTAGAAAATGATGCACATGCAGCGACGTAGCGAGCTGGGGAAGTAGAGCTAAGGCAGTTTCTAACGAAGATATACCTGAAGGTCGTCAGGATGTGGATAGGTGGGTGGCGGGAGGCCAGATCTGCCCACAGGCAACGACGAAGGGATCGAAGGACCTCCCGCGCCGGCACTCGGCCAGAGATAACGGTGCGACCGGCAGTGGGTCTCCTCCCTCGTTGTCGACGACGGCCTAAACACTGCCCCTCCTCCCCTTCATCGACGGAGGGGGATACGTCCGGATCTGTAACCAGCGGTGAGGATAGAAAGCCAGTGTTTTTTGAAGGGAGAAAGACAGTGTTACTACCCCTATCTTGTTTAAATCTGGAGAGGATGAGAGTGTGTGAATAGAGCAACCCTAGCAAGCAAGCGCGGAGGCTCCGGCCTATATATACGTAGTGAGAAACCCTAGCAAGCAAGCAACCCCTATCTTCGTCAACTCGTAGAAGACCGAGAAATTTGATTACTACAATGCCCTCTCCCTCGCGGACTGAGCTCCAGTGCCTTAACTGCACCTGCCTTTGGCTGCATGACTGGAGGGCCAACCACCTGTTGGGTCCACCTGTCATGGATGCAAAGGCAGGAGCATTAAGTTGAAGCTTTCGCTATCCCTCCCGCACGAGGTGGACGGACATGCAGTAGTGGATTCGATACTGTAGAACTAGGAGTAACATCATTATTGTTCGTCTTCTCAAAGAGGCGAAGAGCCAAGCGCAACCCGAACGTGGCAGTTGCGAACGCTCGCGTGGTGCGGTTCCTTGGAGTACTAGCCAGGCTCTTGCATGAGACAAAATTGCTATTCTTTAACAATTAAACTCCATTATCCATTGGTTGATACTCATTTTGCATAGGTCCACGCGCTTAGCACCGTTTCCTCCTGGGGTCACCAATGTTTATTTGCTAATTAATAGCATTGCATGCAATGAACTAGCCATTGCAAGTCATTAAAAGCCTGCACACCTCTCATCTCTTATTGGTTGATATGTCAAGAAACAAGAAACAAGGTAGAAGTTAATGCACCGCGCCTAAGTGTTTTGGGACTATTTGGTTTTCATAAGATGACTTACACACCTAGACGGAGGGAGTAGTATAGCCCTGTAAACCAGAAAGGAGTATTTGCCTTTCTAGAGATTTCAACATGTGACTAGACTACACCGTGTGCAGTACTCCCTCCCTTCCGGTTTATAGGGCTCAAATCTCAAATCTCATGAACCAAGGCATTTTGCGATTGGAGGAATGTATCTCGTACTTTACAAAACTACCCTAATTAAACTCATGCATTAATTACATAGTTCTCTCGTTTTCCTCTCCGCCTTGGTCGCGGTGCACAATATTGAGCACTCCTATATGACTAGCCGCTCTATCTACATGCGGGACATTTCAAAGCATCCGGGCCCGCGTGCCATCCACCAAATCACAGCGAGGTGCTACAGTCGAGACTCACCTGTAACCCCGGTGTGGCCGTCATGACCCGTCATATCACAAAACCCACACCTTTACCAGTAGTGGTAAGGTGGCCTCCAAGTTGGACTGGAAGAAGCAACCATCATTTCACTGGAACGCTCGTTCAAGCCCTTTCTTCCCTTTCTTGAAGAAAAACTCACTCCAGGCTACTCACTTCTGCCATTTTTCTTCTGTACCGACGAAGGAAAGGTGGGCAAATCAGTTATGCTGCTATATTTTCATTCCAAGAATCTTCTTTTTGCGAAGCACCGACCGATTCTCACATCCTATTCTTTTACCGTTTTCATTGCAATTGTGGTTTCCTTTCGATTGCTTTTTGTTTGTCAGTTCATTGATGGATCCTGGAGCACTAGGCAAAGAGTTGCCGGCGGACAACCCACTGGAGATAGCGATCTCCAGGAAGCGAGCACCGACCAACGAGTTGACCATGTTGGTGGGCCAACCCATGGAGACGAAGAACTCCAAGAAACAAGCATTGGCCAAAGAGTTGAGGACTTTGGCGGACGAACTCCTCAAAGGAAGTTGGAAGAACAGCAAGGGCCCCACCGTGCCTACCCCAGGAACTCTGATTGCCACCTATGTGAGGCTCAAGACCGAGTTTGAGGAGATAGTCACCGTTGAGAAGCAGTATTCCCCTGGCAAGGTGATGGCCCCCATCGAGGACGAGGAGATGGCCCCCGGAGGGATGAGATCCCCCGGTGAGCTGCGCAAGGTAAAAAATAATGGCTTATTACCATAGTTGTGGTTTTTGATTATTTGCAATGTGCTTGCTAATATGTTAGGGTTGTGCAGGTGCCGGTGGACGTCCTTGATGATTCCGATGTCGTGGCCCGTCCTGTTGGCATCGCCCCGGAGATCAATTCCGATGCCGCTGTCCATCCTGTGGACATCGCCCCAGAGATCGATTCCGATGTCACAGTCAGTCCTGCGGACATCGCCCCAGAAATCGATTCCCATGCCGATGTCCGTGTTGTGGTCATTGCCCAAGAGATCGATGACAAGAAATAGTTGGTCACACTAATCCTTCAGGGTAGTTTGCATTGCCCTGTGTTTAATTACCAGAACGATGCGTGTTATCAAACCATCTTAGGGCTAGTGCACTGTCTTGTGTGGGTGGATCTTGCTACTTTTGTTTGATAGTGAATCATGCAATGAATCATGCGAACCCTCTCCGAGTTATGGAAACAGATGTATCCTCACCAGCTTTTGATGTAATATATGGCATGATTAGATGTAAGTTTGAACTGTTTATCATATCAGCAGGGCTTGTTTGATGATTCTTGGTGTTAGTAGGCTAGCTACTGTGCGAGCTATTGTACTTGCAAAACACTCACCGAAGAGAAACGTTGGGGCTGATGAGCTCGTGGTACGCTTATACTTATCCCTCGTCGATCGACCAATAGCCCTAGCTCCATTGTAGGCTTAGCGATCGATGACCTAGGCGGGCTAGTTTGGCCTAGTGGGTTTCAGTGATATGACGTGCAACACAAAATCATAGGAGTGCAGAGACGTACTCCCTCCGTTCCAAAATAGATGACCTAGGCGGGCTAGTTTGCCCTAGTGGGTTTCAGTGATATGACGTGGTACAGTACTTGTTGAGTTGGCATAGATCGAGATTAGGATTTGTCACTCCGATTGTCGGAGAGGTATCTCTGGGGCCCTCTTGGTAATGCACATTATTATAAGCCTTGCAAGCATTGTGACTAATGAGTTAGTTCTGGGATGATGCATTACGGAACGAGTAAAGAAACTTGCAGTAATGAGATTGAACTAGGTATGAGGATACCGATGATCGAATCTCAGGCAAGTAACATATCAGTGATAAAGGAAACAACGTATGTTGTTATGCGGTTTGACCGATAAAGATCTTCGTAGAATATGTAGGAACCAATATGAGCATCCAGGTTCCGCTATTGGTTATTGACCGGAGACAAGTCTCGGTCATGTCTACATAGTTCTCGTACCCGTAGGGTCCGCACGCTTAACGTTCGGTGACGATCAATATCATGAGTTTATGTGATTTGATGTACCAAAGGTAGTTTGGAGTCCCGGATGACATCAGGGACATGACGAGGAGTCTCGAAATGGTCGAGATGTAAAGATCGATATATTGGACGACTATATTCGGACATCGGAAAGGTTCCGAGTGATTCGGGTATTTTTCGGAGTACCGGGGAGTTACGGGAATACGGGGAAAGAGTATTGGGCCTCATGGGCCAAGTGGTGGAAGAGAGGAGGCAGGGCGCGCGCCCCCCTAGCCCAAACCGAATTGGACTAGGGGGCCGGCCCCCCTTTCCTCCTTTCCTCCCTCTCCTTCCTTCTCCCTCTCCTCCTTCCTTTCCTCCTCCTAGTAGTAGGAAAGGGGAGTCCTACTCCTACTAGGAGGAGGACTCCTCCTGGCACGCCCTACAGGGGCCGGCCGGCCTCCCCCTTGCTCCTTTATATACGGGGCAGGGGGCACCCTAGAACACACAAGTTGATTGTTCCAAGCCGTGTGCGGTGCCCCCCTCCACCATAATCCACCTCAATCATATCGTAGCTGTGCTTAGGAGAAGCCCTGCGTCGGTAGCAACATCATCACCGTCATCACGCCATCGTTCTGACGGAACTCTCCCGTGAAGCTCTGCTGGATCGGAGTTCGCGGGATGTCATCGAGCTGAACGTGTGCTGAACTCGGAGGTGTTGTGCGTTCGGTACTTGGATCGGTCGGATCGTGAAGACGTTCGACTACATCAACCGCGTTCTCATAACGCTTTCGCTTACGGTCTACGAGGGTATGTGGACGATACTCTTCCCTCTCGTTGCTATGCATCACCATGATCTTGCGTGTGCGTAGGGAAATTTTGAAATTACTACGTTCCCCAACAGTAACACCGTTAGCTTTGACTATAATGTTTACCGTTATGACAAGTGGAGCCCACATGTTGGTCCCTGTATTTTTTCAAAAAGCAATCGGCACTACAAAAAAATACACTTCCGTGATGATACATGTTTGTCACAGTAGGTCGCTTTTTTTGTCATGCATGTACATCCATGACAAATTTATGACAGAATCAAGATAGTCATACATGTGCTGTCGTAGAAGTGTTCCATGAAATTACCAAAATTATCCTCACGGAAGTGTCCACTTCCATGACAATAAATCACGCGTCACAGAAGTGCTTTCGTCAATGGTGACCGACATGTGGCATCCACCGTAACGGAACGCCGTTAAGCTATCGGGTCGGGTTTTGGATCCGATAACCCGTTAACAGCCCCGACCAATGGGGATTTTCCACGTGTAAAATCATCATTGGCTAGAGGAAACACGTGTCGGCTCATCGTCGGGACAGATGTCATCCACTCACTAGACAGAAGGCGCCTATGATAAGTCGACACATGGCACGGCCCAACAAGTTTAAATGGGCCGGCCCAACTAAAGTCCCACAAGATTTTGCGGACCATAATGGGCCGACCCAGCTAAAGGCCCATGAGATTTTGCAGACCATAATGGGCTGGCCCAGCTAAAGACCCACAAGATTTCGCGGGCCATAATGGGCCAGCCCAGGTACAGGCCCACAAGATTTTTGTGTGCCATAATAGGCCGGCCCAGGTAAAGGCCCACAAAATTCTTGCGGATCATAATGGGCCGGCCCAGCTAAAGGCCCACGAGATTTCGCCAACATTAATGGGCCGGCCCAGCTGTAGGCCCACAAGATTTTGAGGACCCTAGTAGGCCAGCCCATTAACTGGCTGCCATGTTTTGGGCCAAATGCTGGCCCATATTTGATACGGTCTATTGATGGCCTGCCACGCTCCGGGCCTAATAGTGGCCCATATGAGATCCGACCCGTTAAAAGCCTACCACGTTCTGGGCCAAATTACGGACCAGATCAGGTCCGGCCCTTTAAGAGGTTTTGGGCCTAATTATGTCCCATATCAGATTCGGCCCGTCAACTGGACACTATGCTTTTGGGCCCACTTGCTAAAGGCCCACTTAGTAATTCGGCCTGATATTAGTTTTGGCCTGTTAAGGGCCCGTTTAACATTTCGGCCCTATATTAATTTTAGCATGTTAAAAGCTCGTCATATAGTTGGGCCTAACTACGGCCCGATTTGCATCCGGCCTGCTCACAGCCGATATCTGATTGGGCCAAACAAGGACCGAGACAATTTTTCGGCCTGTTAAAAGCCCGTGATTTGATTCGCACAATCATGGGCCGGGGTTCATTTCGGGCTGCTGCCGGCCCATGAGCTGATCGGCACGTTTCAGGCCCAACCTACATCGTGATTGCATGACGGCCCGATTATGTACCGTAATTTTACGGTTTGGCCGGTTTACTGCGAAGACAGGATATATATACAGTAAAATAACTGCAGCATCATGAATAAGAAAAAACATATACTATATAATAAACAAATTACGGCATATTACATCCACTGGGCATCAAAGTTCGCCACTATGATAATAAAGCACAAGCAGACAGCAGATTACATACACTGGGCATCAAAGATCGCCACCAGTGCAAATAAACATGCCGACAAAATAATATACAAAACCGACATCACTTCAATAGAGTTCAAGAAAGGTTAGCCCTGCTGGGGAGCTGCAGTGCAAGCAGCTGAGCAAGATGATGAGACTGCGCTTATTCAACACTTATATCTTCCTCACTCTGAAAGATAAACAAGTAGACAGATGACAGGTTTTGCACATAAAAGTATCAGTGCTGACAATTCATCACATTTCTTACTGATGAATAAAGTGACACAATTTAAATTTGCATTAACACAATATGGTATTGTTCAGGTCAAGACATGGCAGGAAATGACATTGTGAAGGAGTTGGCAGCTTCACGACACCACTGGATTACAGATCAAGAACTCATAAGTATCAATGGTTAGTGTGCTGTCAATTTATACCATTTCAGATTGGCAAATAAAGAGACGGTTTAAATAATAGTAGAATGATATGACATTTTTCATAGTTAAGACATTGCAGAATATGGCATTGTGCTGTAGTGGGTAGATTCACCACACCACTGGATTACAGATGAAGAACAGAAGCATACATGCAGTGCAAAAGAAGATCACTTGCTTTGTATAGTTTAATTTACATGGTATGAAGAAGGAACTTGGTTGTACAACTGAAAACTTAAATTGAGAAAGGACAAACTTTTGTTTATGAACTACATATATTAAACTTTAAACAAGCAATTTGATGCAAACACCAAAAATAAACAGCTGTTGCAGTCATGCCTAACCAAATATATACAACAAAGTTTGAAGGCTTGAGATGGACAAACTTACATTATTGGTGAAGACAGGCTCTATAAAGGCCTTGTCCATGCTGATGGGGGGGCAATTCAAGAAGTTTACCACAGAATCTTCTTTAAAAGCATTGCCTTTATTCTACATTTTGTTAAGAGTAAATATAGATGTGATAATATACGAAAAAATGGAGAATATTTAAGATAAGATGAAGAGTGATGCTAGATAACCAAGTAGCTATAAATGTAAGTGCAGCGATACAGGAAAAAGGTACAGCCAAGAGCAATGCAGAGCTAAACTTCTTCACTACCAACCTTATGGTAAGAGTAAATATAGATCTGATGTGTAGAAAATGGAGGGCAAAGGAAAATAAGCTGCAGAGTGATGGTACATGAACAACTACCTGTCATTATAAGTACACTGATAAAGGACAACATGTACTTACAAGAACAATGCAGAGCTAAAAAAACATTGGCATTGGATATATTCTACACTAATGTAACCATTCATACAGATCAGATAATTTGGAGCGAACAATTGATAAGCAAGCTATCATGCATACTACTGTCACATAATGAACTAGGTATGTATGCAAGTACAGTGATACAGGACAACAGGTACTAACAAGAGCAAAGCAGCGGGCAGCATATTTGAGATATCATGTCGTTCTTGTCAAACCGGAATTCTTCTTCGAGCAGATTTCCTGCAAAAAAGATCCGTAAGGCACATGCGGAAAAGTAGAAGTTCAAATTGTCATGTGATTTCATAGACAGTACCTCATCCTGGGAACGAGACCAGTGCATAACAAGGTTTTTCCATTCAATGTCTTCTAAATTTAGCACATGAGACTTCACCAGGAATTCGTTTATAGACTTGCCATCAAAGTGTGATTTCCTCAGGTAACACCGATACTGTTGCAATGCTTCCTTGAAAAGCACAAGCAAGCTTTGCTCGTCATGACTATCCAGATTGACTCTCGCCTAGTTACAACAATGTAATGTAAATCAATCATGTGTTCAATCAGCAGAAAACAGGAAAATAATAACCATGAATAATAGCACTTACACGTAAGTTGGACAGGAAGATGTGAAAATGGTGTTTGTCTTCACAATAATCTTCCCATGATGGGAATATAAGCACGTAGTCCCTAACAACATTGAAAGCATTGTCCTTTAAACTGGGAATAAATGGAATGGGGTTCCAATCTGGAGGAATTGGCCGTCTTTGCAGTTGGGATAGGTCTTCGGCCAGTGGACTTGTTGTACTTTTTGCAGGAGTGGGATTTTTCTATGGTACAGCTAGTGCTATGGCAAATGAAATCGGTATACCTATTGCTGGAGTGCAGGTCCTGTGTGGTGGGGCTAGTGGTGTGACCAGTGAAGTATGGGTACATGTTGGGGAACGTTGCAGAAAACAAAAAAAATTCCTACGTTTCACCAAGATCAATCTATGGAGTCAACTAGCAACGAGAGGAGAGTGCATCTACATACCCTTGTAGACCGCGAGCGGAAGCGTTCAAGAGAACGGGGATGATGGAGTCGTACTCGCCGTGATCCAAATCACCGATGACCAAGTGCCGACGGACGGCACCTCCGCGTTCAACACACGTACGGAGCGGATGACATCTCCTCCTTCTTGATCTAGCAAGGGGGAAGGAGAGGTTGATGAAGATCCAGCAGCACGACGGCGTGGTGGTGGATGCAGCAGTGATCGCAGCAGGGCTTCGCCGAGCTTCTGCGAGAGGGAGAGGTGTAGCAGGGGAGAGGGAGGCGCCAAGACTTGAGGTGTAGCTGCCCTCCCCCCCCTTTATATAGGCCCCCTAGGGGGGTGCGCCGGCCCTAGGAGATGGGATCTCCTAGGGGGGCAGCGGCCAAGGGGGTGGAGTACCCCCCAAGGCAAGTGGAGGCGCCCCCTCCCCTAGGGTCCCCAACCCTAGGCGCATGGGGGGGCCAAGGGGGGCACACCAGCCCACCAGGGGCTGGTTCCCCTCCCCACTTCAGCCCATGGGGCCCTCCGGGATGGGTGGCCCCACCCGGTGGACCCCCGGGACCCTTCCGGTGGTCCCGGTACAATACTGGTGACCCCCGAAACTCTCCCGATGGCCGAAACTGCACTTCCTATATATAATTCTTCACCTCCGGACCATTCCGGAACTCCACGTGACGTCCGGGATCTCATCCGGGACTCCGAACAACTTTCGGGTTACTGCATACTCATATCTCTACAACCCTAGCGTCACCGAACCTTAAGTCTGTAGACCCTACGGGTTTGGGAGACATGTAGACATGACCGAGATGGCTCTCCGTCCAATAACCAACAGCGGGATCTAGATACCCATGTTGGCTCCCACATGCTCCTCGATGATCTCATCGGATGAACCACAATGTCGAGGATTCAAGCAACCCCGTATACAATTCCCTTTGTTAATCGGTACGTTACTTGCCCGAGACTCGATCGTCGGTATCCCAATACCATGTTCAGTCTTGTTACCGGCAAGTCAATTTACTCGTACCTTAATGCATGATCCCGTGATCAACTAGAGGCTCATTATGATGATGCATTATTGAGTGGGCCTAGAGATACCTCTCCGTCATACGGAGTGACAAATCCCAGTCTCGATTCGTGCCAACCGAACAGACACTTTCGGAGACACCTCTAATGTACCTTTATGGTCACCCAGTTACGTTGTGACGTTTGGTACACCCAAAGTACTCCTACGGTATCCGGGAGTTGCACAATCTCATGGTTTAAGGAAATGATACTTGACATTCATAAAAGCTACAGCAAACGAACTACATGATCTTTGAGCTAAGCTTAGGATTGGGTCTTGTCCATCACATCATTCTCCTAATGATGTGATCCCATTATCAATGACATCCCCATGTCCATAGCCAGGAAACCATGACTATATGTTGATCAACGAGCTAGTCAACTAGAGGCTCACTAGGGACACATTGTGGTCTATGTATTCACACATGTATTACGATTTCCGGATAATACAATTATAGCATGAATAATAGACAATTATCATGAACAAGGAAATATAATAATCATTTTATTATTGCCTCTAGGGCATATTTCCAACAGTCGCCCACTTGCGCTAGAGTCAATCATCTAGTTACATTGTGATGAATCGAACACCCATGGAATTCTGGTGTTGATCATGTTTTGCTCTAGGGAGAGGTTTAGTCAATGGATCTGTGACATTCAGGTCCGTATGTACTTTACAAATTTCTATGTCTCCATTTTGAACACTTTCACGAATGGAGTTGAAGCGACGCTTGATATGCCTGGTCTTCCTGTGAAACCTGGGCTCCTTGGCAAGGGAAATAGCTCCAGCGTTGTCACAGAAGAGAGTCATCGACCCCGACGCATTGGGTATGACTCCTAGGTCGGTAATGAACTCCTTCACCCAGACTGCTTCGTGTGCTGCCTCCGAGGCTGCCATGTACTCCGCTTCACATGTAGATCCCGCCACAATGCTTTGCTTGCAACTGCACCAGCTTACTGCCCCACCATTCAAAATATACACGTATCCGGTTTGTGACTTAGAGTCATCCAGATCTGTGTCGAAGCTAGCGTCGACGTAACCCTTTACGACGAGCTCTTCGTCACCTCCATAAACGAGAAACATGTCCTTAGTCCTTTTCAGGTACTTCAGGATATTCTTGACCGCTGTCCAGTGTTCCTTGCCGGGATTGCTTTGGTACCTTCCTACCAAACTTACGGCAAGGTTTACATTAGGTCTGGTACACAGCATGGCATACATAATAGACCCAATGGCTGAGGCATAGGGGATGACACTCATCTCTTCTATATCTTCTGCCGTGGTCGGACATTGAGCTGAGCTCAATTTCACACCTTGCAACACAGGCAAGAACCCCTTCTTAGACTGATCCATATTGAACTTCTTCAATATCTTATCAAGGTATGTGCTTTGTGAAAGACCTATGAGGCGTCTTGATCTATCTCTATAGATCTTGATACCTAATATATAAGCATCTTCTCCAAGGTCCTTCATTGAAAAACTCTTATTCAAGTAGGCCTTAATGCTGTCCAAGAGTTCTATATCATTTCTCATCAAAAGTATGTCATCTACATACAATATGAGAAATGCTACAGAGCTCCCACTCACTTTCTTGTAAACGCAGGCTTCTCCATAAGTCTGCATAAACCCAAACGCTTTGATCATCTCATCAAAGCGAATGTTCCAACTCCGAGATGCCTGCACCAGCCCATAAATCGAGCGTTGGAGCTTGCACACCTTGTCAGCATTCTTAGGATTGACAAAACCTTCCGGCTGCATCATATACAATTCTTCCTTAAGGAAACCATTAAGGAATGCCGTTTTGACGTCCATTTGCCATATCTCATAATCATAGAATGCGGCAATTGCTAACATGATTCGGACGGACTTCAGCTTCGCTACGGGTGAGAAAGTCTCATCGTAGTCAACCCCTTGAACTTGTCGATAACCCTTAGCGACAAGCCAAGCTTTATAGATGGTCACATTACCATCTGCGTCTGTCTTCTTCTTGAAGATCCATTTATTTTCTATGGCTCGTCGATCAACGGGCAAGTCGGTCAAAGTCCATACTTCGTTTTCATACATGGATCCTATCTCGGATTTCATGGCTCCCAGCCATTTGTCGGAATCTGGGCCTGCCATCGCTTCTTCATAGTTCGAAGGTTCACCATTGTCTAACAACATGATTTCCAAGATAGGGTTACCGTACCACTCTGGTGCGGAACGTGTCCTTGTGGACCTACAAAGTCCAGTAGGAGCTTGATCCGAAGTATCTTGATCATCATCATTAACTTCCTCTCTAATCGGTGCAGGCACCACAGGAACATTTTCCTGAGCTGCACTACTCTCTGCTTCAAGAGGCAGTACTTCATCAAGCTCTACTTTCCTCCCACTTACTTCTTTCGAGAGAAATTCCTTCTCTAGAAAGGATCCATTCTTGGCAACAAAGATCTTGCCTTCGGATCTGGGGTAGAAGGTATACCCAATGGTTTCCTTAGGGTATCCTATGAAGACGCATTTTTCCGACTTGGGTTCGAGCTTTTCAGGTTGAAGTTTCTTGACATAAGCATCGCATCCCCAAACTTTTATAAACGACAGCTTAGGTTTCTTCCCAAACCATAATTCATACGGTGTCGTCTCAACGGATTTCGACGGAGCCCTATTTAAAATGAATGCGGCAGTCTCTAAAGCATAGCCCCAAAATGATAGCGGTAAATCGGTAAGAGACATCATATATCGCACCATATCTAATAGTGTGCCATTACGACGTTCGGACACACCATTACGCTGAGGCGTTCCAAGCGGCGTGAGTTGTGAAACTATTCCACATTTTCTTAAGTGTGTGCCAAACTCGTGACTCAAGTATTCTCCCCCATGATCTGATCGCAAGAACTTGATTTTCCTGTCACGTTGATTCTCAACCTCACTCTGAAATTCCTTCAACTTTTCAAAGGTCTCAAACTTGTGTTTCATCAAATAGACATACCCATATCTACTCAAGTCATCAGTGAGGGTGAGAACATAATGATAGCCACCGCGAGCCTCAACACTCATTGGACCGCACACATCAGTATGTATGATTTCCAATAAGTTGGTTGCTCGCTCCATTGTTCCTGAGAACGGAGTCTTGGTCATTTTACCCATGAGGCATGGTTCGCACGTGTCAAATGATTCGTAATCAAGCGACTCTAAAATTCCATCTGCATGGAGCTTCTTCATGCGTTTGACACCTATGTGACCAAGGCGGCAATGCCACAACTATGTGGGACTATCATTATCAATCTTACATCTTTTGGTATTCACACTATGAATATGTGTAGCATTACGCTCGAGATTCATTAAGAATAAACCATTCACCATCGGAGCATGACCATAAAACATATCTCTCATATAAATAGAACAACCATTATTCTCGGATTTAAATGAGTAGCCATCTTGAATTAAACTAGATCCTGATACAACGTTCATGCTCAAAGCTGGCACTAAATAACAATTATTGAGGTTTAAAACTAATCTCGTAGGTAAATGTAGAGGTAGCGTGCCGACGGCGATCACATAGACCTTGGAACCATTCCCGACGCGCATCGTCACCTCGTCCTTTGCCAGTCTCCGCTTATTCTGCAGCTCCTGCTTTGAGTTAGAAATGTGAGCAACCGCACCGGTATCAAATACCCAGGAGCTACTACGAGCACTGGTAAGGTACACATCAATTACATGTATATCACATATACCTTTCGTGATGCCGGCCTTCTTGTCCGCTAAGTATTTGGGGCAGTTCCGCTTCCAGTGACCACTTCCCTTGCAATAAAAACACTCAGTCTCGAGCTTGGGTCCATTCTTTGGCTTCTTCCCGGCAGCTTGCTTACCGGGCGCGGCAACTCCCTTGCCGTCCTTCTTGAAGTTCTTCTTACCCTTGCCTTTCTTGAACTTAGTGGTTTTATTCACCATCAACACTTGATGTTCCTTTTTGACTTCTACCTCTGCTGACTTCAGCATTGAATATACCTCAGGAATGGTCTTTTCCATCCCCTTCATATTGAAGTTCATCACAAAGCTCTTGTAGCTCGATGGAAGCGATTGAAGGATTCTGTCAATGATCGCGTCATCCGGGAGATTAACTCCCAGCTGAGTCAAGCGGTCATGCAACCCAGACATTCTGAGTATGTGCTCACTAACAGAACTATTTTCCTCCATCTTACAGCTGAAGAACTTGTCGGAGACTTCATATCTCTCGACACGAGCATGAGCTTGGAAAACCATTTTCAGCTCTTCGAACATCTCATATGCTCAGTGTCGCTCAAAACGCTTTTGGAGCCCCGGTTCTAAGCTGTAAAGCATGCCGCAGTGAACGAGGGAGTAATCATCAGCACATGTCTGCCAAGCGTTCATAATGTCTTGTTCTGCAGGGAAAGCAGGTGCTTCACCTAGCGGTGCTCATAGGACATAATCTTTCTTGGCAGCAATGAGGACGATCCTCAGGTTCCGGACCCAGTCCGTATAGTTGCCGCCATCGTCTTTCAGCTTGGTTTTCTCTAGGAACGCGTTGAAGTTGAGGACAACGTTGGCCATTTGATCTACAAGACATATTGTAAAGATTTTAGACTAAGTTCATGATAATTAAGTTCATCTAATAAATTTATTTAATGAACTCCCACTCAGATAGACATCCCTCCAGTCATCTAAGTATAACATGATCCGAGTTAACTAGGCCGTGTCCGATCATCACGTGAGACGGACTAGTCAACATCGGTGAACATCTTCATGTTGATCGTATCTTCTATACGACTCATGCTCGACCTTTCGGTCTTCTGTGTTCCGAGGCCATGTCTGTACATGCTAGGCTCGTCAAGTCAACCTAAGTGTTTGCATGTGTAAATCTGTCTTACACCCGTTGTATGTGAACGTCGGAATCTATCACACCCGATCATCACGTGGTGCTTCGAAACAACGAACTGTCGCAACGGCACACAGTTAGGGGGAACACTTTCTTGAAATTATTATGAGGGATCATCTTATTTACTACCGTCGTTCTAAGTAAACAAGATGCAAAAACATGATAAACACCACATGCAATCAAATAATAGTGACATGATATGGCCAATATCATATAGCTCCTTTGATCTCCATCTTGGGCTCCATGATCATCTTGTCACCGGCATGACACCATGATCTCCATCATCATGATCTCCATCATCGTGTCTCCATGAAGTTCCTCGCCAACTATTACTTCTACTACTATGGCTAACACGTTTAGCAATAAAGTAAAGTAATTTACATGGCGTTTCTCAATGACACGCAGGTCATACAAAAATAAAGACAACTCCTATGGCTCTTGCCGGTTGTCATACTCATCGACATGCAAGTTGTGATTCCTATTACAAGAACATGATCTCATACATCACATATATATCATTCATCATTCATCACAACTTTGGCCATATCACATCACATGACACTTGCTGCAAAAAACAAGTTAGACATCCTCTAATTGTTGTTGCAAGTTTTACGTGGCTGTAATAGGGTTCTAGCAAGAACGTTTTCTTACCTACGCCAAAACCACAACGTGAATTGCCAATTTCTATTTACCCTTCATAAGGACCCTGTTCATTGAATCCGATCCGACTAAAGTGGGAGAGACAGACACCCGCCAGCCACCTTATGCAAATAGTGCATGTCAGTCGGTGGAACCGGTCTCACGTAAGCGTACGTGTAAGGTTGGTCCGGGCCGCTTCATCCCATGATGCCGCCGAATCAATATAAGACTAGTAACGGCAAGCAAATTGACAATATCGACGCCCACAACTACTTTGTGTTCTACTCGTGCATAGTAACTACGCATAGACCTAGCTCATGATGCCACTGTTGGGGAACGTTGCACAAAACAAAAAAAATTCCTATGTTTCACCAAGATCAATCTATGGAGTCAACTAGCAACGAGAGGAGAGTGCATCTACATACCTTGTAGATCGCAAGCGGAAGCGTTCAAGAGAACGGGGATGATGGAGTCGTACTCGCCGTGATCCAAATCACCGATGACCAAGTGCCGAACGGACGGCACCTCCGCGTTCAACACACGTACGGAGCGGATGACGTCTCCTCCTTCTTGATCCAGCAAGGGGGAAGGAGAGGTTGATGAAGATCCAGCAGCACGACGGCGTGGTGGTGGATGCAGCAGTGATCGCAGCAGGGCTTCGCCGAGCTTCTGCGAGAGGGAGAGGTGTAGCAGGGGAGAGGGAGGCGCCAAGACTTGAGGTGTAGCTGCCCTCCCTCCCCCCCCTTATATAGGCCCCCTAGGGGGGTGCGCCGGCCCTAGGAGATGGGATCTCCTAGGGGGGGTAGCGGCCAAGGGGGTGGAGTACCCCCCAAGGCAAGTGGAGGCGCCCCTCCCCTAGGGTTCCCAACCCTAGGCGCATGGGGGGCCAAGGGGGGGCGCACCAGCCCACCAGGGGCTGGTTCCCCTCCCCACTTCAGCCCATGGGGCCCTCCGGGATGGGTGGCCCCACCCGGTGGACCCCGGGGACCCTTCCGGTGGTCCCGGTACAATACCGGTGACCCCCGAAACTCTCCCGATGGCCGAAACTGCACTTTCTATATATAATTCTTCACCTCCGGACCATTCCGGAACTCCTCGTGACGTCCGGGATCTCATCCGGGAATCCAAACAACTTTCGGATTACTGCATACTCATATCTCTACAACCCTAGCGTCACCGAACCTTAAGTGTGTAGACCCTACGGGTTAGGGAGACATGTAGACATGACCGAGACGGCTCTCCGGCCAATAACCAACAGCGGGATCTGGATACCCATGTTGGCTCCCACATGCTCCTTGATGATCTCATCGGATGAACCATGATGTCGAGGATTCAAGCAACCCCGTATACAATTCCCTTTGTCAATCGGTACGTTACTTGCCCGAGACTCGATCGTCGGTATCCCAATACCTTGTTCAGTCTCGTTACCGGCAAGTCACTTTACTCGTACCTTAATGCATGATCCCGTGATCAACCACTTGATCACTTTGAGCTCATTATGATGATGCATTACTGAGTGGGCCCAGAGATACCTCTCCGTCATACGGAGTGATAAATCCCAGTCTCGATTCGTGCCAACCCAACAGACACTTTTGGAGACACCTGTAATGTATCTTTATGGTCACCCAGTTACGTTGTGACGTTTGGTACACCCAAATTACTCCTACAGTATCCGGGAGTTGCACAATCTCATGGTTTAAGGAAATGATACTTGACATTCAGAAAAGCTACAGCAAACGAACTACACGATCTTTGAGCTAAGCTTAGGATTGGGTCTTGTCCATCACATCATTCTTCTAATGATGTGATCCCGTTATCAATGACATCCCCATGTCCATAGCCAGGAAACCATGACTATCTGTTGATCAACGAGCTAGTCAACTAGAGGCTCACTAGGGACACATTGTGGTCTATGTACTCACACATGTATTACGATTTCTGGATAATACAATTATAGCATGAATAATAGACAATTATCATGAACAAGGAAATATAATAATCATTTTATTATTGCCTCTAGGGCATATTTCCAACAGTACAGTCTGCTGGAGTCGGTCCTACATTTTGTGTCACTGGTTGTACAGCCAATATAAGTGGGGTGCTGTCCGATTTCTCCGGCACCACCATGTTTTTCAAGGACTTTGCTGGTGCTCCTTCGGGTTCGGCAATCACCCTCTTCCTTTTTGATGTCTGATGCACAAGAACAACATTTGAGTGTAAAAACATGGTATGATGACAAATGGAATATGTATTGATAATGGATGGGCATGGCATCTCGACATATATGATGAGTAAACTAAGCAGATGGCGGTGCAACAAAGTAGAAGAAATGCAAGACAACATATGCAAGATACCCGCAATCAATAAAACATTGCCAAATTAGAACATGCACCTTGATGGGTGAACAGGACAGGCCATCTTCCTTTGACTCCTCGAGGTTAGAATAGTCATTAGGATGATATTCTGAACAAGAATCAACAGGTGGGGAGCGTATGAGTTTCATTGCATCCAGAATGGCACTCAATGCCTTGGTGCCAATTTTGTAAGTCATTGAAGTAATTAGCTTCAAGAGTGGACTGCTGCTAGTGCGACACAAAGCAGCTACACAGATCATAGTGTAGATATAATGGGAAAACCTTAAGCATCAGAGTAAAATCAGCAAAGTGGAACTTGCTGGAATATATGTGCTAGTATTGCCAGTACGGCTAGAAAGGCTTCGGATACCAACTCTCTTCAAGTGAAGGTGCGGTACTGTTAATATCAATGTAACTCTCAAAGGCGACACAGCTCCCGCATTTCCTTGCTATTCTTATAGGATTCAAGTGGGCAGGCCACTACAAATCCTATTCCTATGTTTACAAGATCCTACGAATCAAAGAGGCTCAAAGTGTCCATCACAACCGACCGTATAGACCTCTACACTGCAAATGTCCCTGCTCATCTTCAGTACAAGGAACATACTGTACTACTATCATACTCCCTCCGTTCCAAAATATAAGTCTTGGTAGAGATTTCCACTATGGATCACATACAGATGTATCCAGGTACATTTTAGAGTGTAGATTCACTCATTTTGCTCCATATGTAGTCCATGGTGGAATCTATACAAAGACTTGTATTTAGGAACGGAGAGAGTACATATTAAAGAAGAACGGAAGAGGAACATGGTAAAGAAGAGAAATCAGATTTTGGATAATAAAATGTTGGTTGCGCAGTACCCACACATGATGAACCAGAGCGCATTAAGAATGCAACTCCTAGCTATCTCTTGACCATTTCAGGCGGTTGGATGAAGATCCTACGTCTCCTAACCCTTCTTCCTCGTCTCTGATTCTTCCCATACAGAACACCGCACGCGCCGCCGGTGGACCACCGGCCCCCACCGCCTATGTTCCTCCAGCACCCCCACCCCCCACCCCCACCCCAACCCCCACCCGCGTCGAGTTTTCTTCGTTCGGCGAGGCCCCACAACCACCCGAGCCCCTTCGATCGCACCGGCGAACTCTGGCGAGCTCTGAAAAATTGTATGACCCAATTTTGAAATTTAGTCTAATGTGATTTAACTAGTGTGGAATATAAAAGGGGAAAACCATAAGCATTGCGAGTATGGTGTTGAGCATGCCATGGTGGATCTGAAGGTGCAAACCGGACAAAGGCAACTTCACAACGAAGACAAGAAATCAGAGTAAAGCAGTGGCGATCTATTTTCTTGCTGCGATAAATAAGTTGAGCAGATATGAAAGAGTACCGCCTCTGGTGCGGCGGCATGTAGGCATCTACTGAGAATTTGACGGTGTTGCGGTAGCGATGGCTGTCAGCGGCGTGGAAGTAGATCTAGGAGGGTAGACGGTGGCGGCGGGGCACGGTGGACGAGACGGTCATAGGAGCGGCGCCGGCAAGGTGGACGATGGCGGAGATGAAGCGAGAGGACAGGATGCAAGGATCCCGGTCCGAAGCCGTGGATGAGAGAGGTCGATCTCTTGTAATGGACGGCGGCGTCGGGGTATCAGCTCCGGCATGGTGGAGGAGGACGGCGGTGGATGGGGTGGCGGACGGAGGAGAGTGGGGTGGAGAGGGTGTTTTGGCGCCCACGGAATACGAATGGGGAAAATGGAGGTAGAGAGGAAGGGGGAACCATGTATTCAGGGCGCGCTTGTCTCAAATGTGAGGAAATTTACAAACTTAGCCCCCGTTTCAAATTTCTACTACATCACAGCAACACTAGTTGGTCGGGGATAGGACGGTAATCTCGCATACACCAAATATTTGCCGACGAGAGTTTGTTTTTGGCGCCCACCGTGTATGAATATGAATCGGGGAGGGAGTCGATTTCGGCCGAGGACACACTGTGTTTTGGCGCCCACAGTGTATGAATCCGGGTGAGAGGCGGTTACATCATGTTTGGGTGAAATTACAAACCTACCCCTATTGAAACCTATAGAAATCCAGCATATAGGCTTTGTGTGGAAGCGATAGGCAGCAGTGATTTTCATCTCGCAGATTTTGGTTCCGGGCGGTTACTGCGACTTTCCCCGCTTCGTTCAAATTTTTCAGAGTGCACGTTTACCGTGCCAACTCAATTCGAATCCCGTTTGTATTCTATTTTTTTCTGGCGGGATCCATTTTCAAATGGGATTACATTCTATATACATCATTTTTTATATATACTTTCAAAAGCAAAACACCATTTATACATAAATATGGTTTACAAATGGCATGATCTCAGATTCATAAGGTTGTATCCATCAATTTGGATTTTCAAATATTTGAAACCACTTTATGTTGAAATCCAATGTATGCATTCCTCGCTAACTATCTCCAATTATGTGTGTTTCATGCGGTTTTTTTTACTTCTCAAACATGTATAATGTGTTTCACACACGCAACATATAGTGTAATCCCGTTTAGACATTAATTGCATTTAAACCATGCATTGTTTGTAATTGAAGAATCTATGGATCACCAATATTGATAAACTATATAACACTACACGTGTGCCAAAATTCAAATGAATATGCATGTTTGATACACCAATTTGCGTTATGATATTATCGATGTCGTGATCTCTAGTTTAAATATTTGAATCCCCTTTAATCTAGATATTCATTTCATATAGCTTTGACTCATGCTTAGATAGGACTATCTCTGTGGACCTATACGCGTTCATCGTCTCTCAGGTATCTCTCGTGCTACCTGTATGTCGACAATGATATTTTATCTTCGTAACACACTGACGGTACTCTCTCCCTCGACCTTCATCACTCTATCTCTCTCTAAGTATATCTCGCTCCCTGCTATGTGTCTCTAACTATGATTCTCCATGCGGAATCTCTTTCTCTCACACAAACACAAAACTTTGTCTCCCGGGGTCTCATTTCTCTCTACTATTCCAATGTGTGCCACTCGCACACCCCTCATACAGAGATGTCTTTCGCTCCTTAGATGTGAGAACCTACGACTCTTCCTCATCAATATCTCTTTCTCACACACAAACACAAACTCTGTCTCCCAGGATCTCGTATTTCTCCATTGTTCTCTTGTATGTCACTCACACACACCCTCACTCCCTAGAGATATCTTGCGTTCCCTCGTATGTCTCTCTAGCTATCACTCTCATTGTGAAATATCTTTCTCTCTCGCAGACACAAAACTCCGTCTCTCTGGATCTCATTTCTCTCTGATATCTGTTTGTATGTGACTCACACGCACCCTCTCTCTATCTCTCTCACACCCACACACATAACCCAGCCTTCTGATCCACTCGACTCCTATCTCTAACGCACACTAGCTAGCATCTTTATCTTTCTATTTATCTGTTTCTCCATCAACCTTCTTTCTTGCCCTCACTCTTGATTCCTATCACGCACACTACATATGTTTCTCTCTACATGTAGTCAAGTGCCCTCTCACACACATATATAACTTCACCCTTTGAACCACCCGACGGTCATCTCCAACACCCAAACTAGCGGATGTCCCTCTAGCTAGCATCTCCATCTCTGTATCTATCTGTGGTTTCTCTGTCAACATTTCTTTCTCGCACGGAGTCTTGCTTCCTATCACCCACACTATATATGTCTCTCCATACATATGCATTTATAGGTTGGTCTCTTTTGCACAATCGTTGTGCCTCACTCCCTCTGCTCGCCATAGATGCATGCTCCAGCCCATGCCACTATCTCTTAAAGACAAAAACACATGCTCAATTTTCGGGACTTCTTCCATGCATTCTCACATGCATGCATATTGTCATACCGATCCGTCTCTCCCATGTCATTGATCTTATGACTTATGTCTTCTTTCTTTTATCTCGATCATGCGCGCGCGCACACACACACACATCCCACGTATACATGTATACCTCTCACACATGCATGTTCAAGGTCTCTATGTCTCCATACGTAGTTAATTACCCTCAATCCTAACACCACATCGAATCATTCTCCTATTTTGTGCACATAACTTCTGCCTAGGTGGGTAAAACACACACTCACACTTAACAATCTCCTTCTAGCTACCCCCCCCCCCCCCCTCTCCCTCTTCCCCTATATCCCCAAAACCAATAAGACCATCCCTTAGTTTAATTCCCGCCTACATGCACCATCGATATATAGTAGTCTTCCTCGGTGTCTCTCGAACAAACACGTTCTCTCGAAGTCGACTCCTCTCATGCATATAGGTCCTAATGCGTTTTTCGAGGCTAACTTTGACCAAACGTTAGAGCAATAATATATGGCATGCAACTTACACAAAGCATACCTTCAATTTTGTATGTCAAAGGAGCTTCCAATAATATAATTTGCCTAGTGTACATCTCATGTGCTATTAATCTTTTCAATAGTCAAAGGTTGTCTTGAAAAACACATTAGGCCCTATATAGATGGAAGGAGGGAGTAGGTCCCATGCAAAAAATGAGAATAAAATTCAAACATCTGGGCATCGTGGCTCGGTCGATAACATTGAGAAACTTGGTTTTAAAATCATGAAACTTGGCATGGTGTCATGTCATGGTAGTACCATGCCGTGGTAAAAAAATTGGTCGAATAGGAACAAATTTTGGTATAAGCTTCTTGCAAATCGGAGCTTCTCTCAAGAAGGCTCATGGTTCTGGGAGGGAACGTGTCACCTTTGTGTGCATAATTCAAATTTGAAATACAAGCACATGTTCCAGTGCACCAAAGTTGGTTGAAAAATCACATGTGTCTCCTCGGGTAAATTTCTATGTTCCATGCAAGAAATGGGAATGAAATTCAAAATTCTGGGCGTCGTGGCTGGGTTGGAAACATTAAGAAACTTAGTTTTTTAATTCCTATAAATCCAAAACACGCATGAAAATAATGAAACTTGGCTTGGTGCCATGACATGGCACCAACATGCTGTGGTAAATTTGCAGTCCGATTTGCGAAGGCGCACACATTAACAATCAACAAAGTCATTTTGGAAGAAGTGCTGTCACGTTACAATCGGAAACACAAGTATTATTGAAACCATGGGCGTTCTACTTACTAGTACCATTTACGTGTCGCCACGCGTCCCCTTTTTTATTAGCTAGGAGGCGACGTGCAGGGTAGCTATTTGAGTACAAGGGGCGTGCGATCAGATCCCTATGCGTTCTTATCGGGAGGAGAGCCCTTTGACCTCCATCTGCCGTCCACCTCTCTCCCAAGGTCTCCATTAATGGCGCCCAAGCCTCTGTTTAATGGCGTGGCTATGTCTCACTCGACTGATATTTAAGAGAGAAAAAAGAAAATCTGAAAGCACGGATCTTGATGTAAGATCCGACGGACCTATATAGCATCTACTGCGACTTATAGCAAGACTGATGAATATATAAGGACGATTAAATTTTTTTATCAAAGAAGGGCTTGCCCCTTCCGATTTTCATTACTGAAAACCACCACAATTCACAAGAAGTTCAGCACAACTCCAGCCTAACACGAAGGACTAAAAGCTACCAGATTGAAATCGCAACATCCCAAGAGGCCAACAAAGGCCAAACATCCGCGCTAGAACCTAACATTTCACAACCGATGACACAATCCACATCCTAAACCGATTATTACATCAAAAGAAACCAGGAAACTACTCTCCGCAGCGAGCGACAATGAGCTCTTTCGTGTCCTCAAGACGCTGCTTGAGAACATCCACGGATTCCTCCACCAGCCTTTGGCGCTCGTTGCGGAGCATGTCATTCTCGTCCATAAGTTTCTTCAACAAGGCACTAGTCTCCTCCTGCAGGTCTGCACTTCGGACGATCTTCTCCCTCAGTAGGTCGCGCTTGGCCCGGACCCTCTCATTGCCCTCCCTTAGTTGTCGGATGACGCCGGTAGCCTATTCAAACGAGGCTACCATGTCGTCCTGCAACCTCGTCGAGCGGGAGAACGGATCCGTCTGGCTATGGACGATCACATGCATGCGCCTGTAACAGTCGTCGCGTGCCCGCGAGAAATTTTCCCAGGCCGCCGCAGCGCGGCGGGACATCTCTACTGCATTCGTGGCGCGGCGGTACATCTCTACTGCTTCCGCGGCATGGCCGGACCAGTCTGCTGCATCGACAGCGCGGCGGGACCTTTGTGCTGCTACTTCCGTGCGGCAGGACATGTCGGCTGCTCTCGCAGCGAGGCGGGACATCTCTCGTGCTTCCGCTTCCATGCTCGCCTCTCCGTGGTGGCAATCTCTCGACCCAGAACTCACGCTGGCCATGGCAGACGCAAGGGAAGGATGCTGAATGACTTGTTTGTTTTTGTGGATGAGGAGTTGAGGAGGAATGTGCAGTCATCTTGGCATACTAGTATTTATAACCGAGTACTAATACGCTCCTAAGTGGGAAACCGTTTAGGTTGTGATCGGTGTGAACAGGTTTGCAATTCAATATAGCGTGGAGTAATTTGGAATGCAACGAGACGCAAGCTCAAAATTTATTGACGGTTCTAGTTTCGAAGTGTGGCATTATTCCCGGATGGAGTACTTCTTTTTCTACTCCCTCCTTTCCGGTTTTATAGGGCTTATCTCAAAATTTTAGGTTTTCCATTTTATAAGGCTCAATTTGGTTATCCCCAACACATGTTCAGATTCCAAGGTGCATTAAATCATTGCATGCAAGTATTAAGAGAAAATTGATCAATGCATGTACTTTATGCATGCATGCATTGCAATTAATGCATTAAACCTATCTCTCGGGACTTCTCACACGCACCATCATGCCACCCACAAAAACTTGTACTCTGAGTTTAGTAGTATGTTATACAGGAAGAGAAGAGGTGCACGCACACACTCGTCCTCTCACACACGCGTCTATTTTTTCTTGAAAAGGAGGATGATGACCCCCGACCTCTACATCTGGGAGTCACACACGCAAATTATTGAAATATATCGAGTGTAGTGCTTTGATGTGTCGCGTCAACTCGTACATCAACGAGAAGTTTGATTATCCTCTCCCTCGCGGACTTAATTGCACATGCCTTTGGCTGTATGACAGGTTGGCCACACACCTGTAAGGCCCACCTGTCATACACGCAAAGGCAGGAGCGTCCCTCCCTTGCCCATGAGCGTGGTGGCTGGCAAGACTAGGAGAAGCTTTCGCTACACGCTCTCCCTCCCGCACACGGTGGACATGGAGCAGTTCAATCGGTGTCAGATGGCCAGAAGCATACTGTAGTACTCCTCCAGTGCAGTAGTATTCCATCATTGTTCGACTTCCCGAAGAGGCGAAGAGCCAAGCGCAGCCCGGACGCTCGTGTGGCAGTTTCATGTGTATAGTAGTCTAGGATAGCATGTACCGTGCCTGTAAGCTTAAAATCGTTGGGGTCAGCTCCATGCTATGTGGCCGTCTCGAAGTTTTTTAAAAAAAATTAAAATATTCTTCTGGCCCTACCCGAAAACTGCCGCGCGTACTGCCCGGGAAAAGCCCCGCCCTCAACTTTTAACTACGCGAAAACAATTCGAGCTTGCTCGTTCTATATAAATACAGTACTTACTGTATGTTTATTCACCTGTGGGGTTGTTCAATGAATGGAGGGGCAGGGAGCACAAGTGAACAATATTGTACTACTCCCTCCGTTTCTTTTTACTCCGCATATAAGATTTGGTCAAAGTCAAACTACATAAAGTTTGACCAAATTTATATAAAATATATATATATATCTACAACACTAAAACTATGTAGTATGAAAATACGTTTCATGGTGCATATCTGATAATATTGATTTCATATTGTGAATGTTTATATTTTTTTAATATAAAGTTAGTCAAACTCTACAAATCTTGACTTTGACCAAACCTTATATGCGGACTAAAAAGAAATGGAGGGAGTACTACTAGTAGTAAGTAGGAGTCGTACAGTAGTCACCTTAAATAGAGAGTTTCTTTTCTTTAATGCCACGTACACAAATTGAAACGCTTGTTGTGGAGAGAAAAAAGATAATCACTCCACTATATATGGACGCAGGGGCCTGAGCGCTTGCTTTACTAGTGTTGCTCTCTTCATTCTCTCATCCTCTCCAGATATAAACAAGACAGCGGTAGCGACATTTTCTCTCTGCTCACCACTAGTCACAGATCCGGTCGGATCCCTTCGACCGGTGTGTGTAGAGGACTAAAAGTTGCATCGTTCACGCAGTCATCGCCGTCGAGGGAGGAAACCCACAGCTGCCGGAGGGGCCCGATCCTCTACCCGTGCCGTTCTCTCCGACACATGGCCGGCTCGGGAGGTCCTCCGACCCTTCTTCCTCCCTGCTATATTGTCCGCAGATCCGACCTGCCGCCACCGACATCCCGGCGACCCTCAGGTATAAGTTCTTCGAAAGCAGCCTTGCTCTACTGCCCCAGCTCCCCACGTGTCCGCATGTGCATGTTTTTCTACTCCCATCAGCTCTTCCAAAGCCACCTAAATTTTTAGTATTATTAGAGGTAAAGCTACTTCATGCATTCGAATCTAGGGCTTTGTTCAAACAACGAAGAAAGGGGGGAAAGTTGTAGCATGAATCTAGGACTTGATTCAAAGAGGAAATAATATGGTGAAAGTAGTAGAGACCGGATACCCAACCGGTCTCTTGGTTGAAAAGGGAAATAATGGGAAAACACAGTACAAACTGGATAAGGAACATATCTATTATTGGTTGAAAAAAGGATAGAAAGTGGCGGCTGGTGGACAAGTCAATAGAGTATGTCCAGGATTAGATTTGCTGCCATCACATAGTAAAAGGTCTCCAGGATTAGATTTGCTGCCCTCACATAGTAAAAGGTCTCAGGATTAGATTTGCTGCCCTCACATAGTAAAAGGTCTCCAGGATTAGATTTGCTGCCCTCACATAGTAAAAGGTCTTCAGGATTAGATTTGCTGCCCTCACATAGTACAATGGCACTCTTGTTGTTTTCCCCAGTATGATAAGTAAGTTGCTCCTTTACGCTGCTGAGTGTCCTGGTGTCCCCACGGTCCCATGCCCTTAAACCAACTCTTTAGCTGCTGTTGATTTACTATGTCTGGTAAACAAGCAATGCCACCATTAAAGTAATCCCATATTTGAGGAATCTCATTGTTGATCGTAATGCTTCTGGTAACATGAAGCATCGCTGATGTTTTAAAATTTCTATTGTCCTTGCATGATTGCCATGAACATAATTAAGATGCTTCTTTTCATTTTGTATATGTTTCGTATATTCTTATTGACCAGCAACTATTTACTTTCTATCTTTTTGTGCCGATAGGGATATCCATTTCACCTTGTTGCTATTGTGACCTTTTGGTGAACTGCATAAAACACTTTTTTGGGATGAGTGTCTTGTGCAGTTCAACTAAAATGTCACGTGGGCAACATCTCTCAATTTTGGTGGAACTGCACAAAATGGTGATTGGAGTTTCCAAAATCTCCGTCAAGTTCTGCTGGTAATCTCGTGCAACATTTTATTAGCCTTTGCAAGATGGAGCCGTCACTGTCACCACAATGGCACTTTATTTTAGTGGAACTGCACAAAAGGATAAGAAAATTATAGTTGCACCTTACATGAGCCGGACAGCCAACCTTAATGTTCCTCAATTTTAGTGCAACTACTAAAGAAGAACCTGCCAGCTCACAAGAGCAAGTACTTCTTGCTAGCTGAATGATGCAATCTTTGCTTCATTTCAGGTGAACTGCAGAAAAAGGCGCATGAATTGAATCATGGAACTCCAGGCAGACTTCATCCAAGTATAGCTAGAGGTTGAGTTCAAGGAGGCCGCTATTAAAGCGAAATCATGCTCTCATGTCTCCTTGTTTGTGTTGTGCAAACATGATGTGCAAACAGGAATACTCAACTACAGATGTTGTGACGGTCAAGAGCATTCGCCAAGTTCTTTGATTGTATGACATGGCTAGCCAAGATGGATTTAATCCCGATATTCACTTTATCAAAAGGCTCTAATGGGTTGGTTCTGAATCTTGCAAGCTGGGAATCAGTGAGATGTGTAGGCATCTTTGTTGTACTTATTATTTGGATCTTATTTGTTGGTTCTGAATCTTGCAAGCTAGGAATCAATGAGATGTGTAGGCATCTTTGTTGTACTTATTATTTGGATCTTATTTGTTGGTTATGAATTTTGCAAGCTGGGAAACACGGCATGATGATGCAGAGGACAACAACCATAACAAACAGTTCAAACTCGGTAGTATTATCTTTTGTGAAAGTGCGACAAATGTGATGATCGTGTGCGTCCTGAGAATAATAATTCTAATTGTTGTGCATGTTGATCCTGTGGCACTGATAGAACGAGCGAATGCATTGCTTGTTTTAAGTACAAATTTCTATTAAAGCTAATTAAATTTAAGTAAAGTGACCACTAACTCCTGTTATTACAGTACCAATACAGACCCGCTTGTGAACCGATGTGTGGCCGAGGGTGCATCTTCTGCCGGGCGTGCAGCGGACGAGGGAGGGGTAGTAACGGTTGTCGCCTATACACACTCAGCTTACTGTTGAATCCAGTTCCCCAAGAGCTGAAAAACGAACCACTGCCGCCGTCTACACACTCGTTCACTCGAAGAGACTCCAATGGAGATCCGAGGGGTGAGCCTGCTGGATATGGACTTCAGCAAGGAGTTCCCCTTTGAGATCGCCGTTCATTCCTATGGCTGCACCAAGTTGAATGTGATGTACACCAACAATACGGACTCGGTGAAGCTTTGCCTCGCCTCAGTCCTATGGCTGCACCAGGTTCTGGAGCATTCGCACGTTTCATCGGCAGCACCGACTGCACCTTCACTACGGTGGAGAGAAGGAAGAACGCGATGATTCGGCCATCTGGTGCAACAAGCTTGTCGACATCCAGAAGCAATACAAGATCATCAGCAACGGGCAGGAGAAGGACTCCGTGGTTGACCTCGCTGAGACCATCATCGACCCCTGATACGCCAACATGAAAGAAGACGACCTGAACACGTGGGAGGTACCTCTGAATCTAGCCTACATAACCTATGCGGCCAAGGGCGCATACGCATGCTACGACATGTACATGCAGATCTTGGACATGAGGGCGTGTCTGCTTCCCGTAACCGACGAGTACACGGACAACCGCAGCATCATGATCAAGCGTGCCAGGAAGGTCTAGATGTTGTACTTTACCTGTTTATAAGCACCTTTATCATGTGAGTGTTTCATGCATTAGCCTATGTGTCGTAATTAATTATCTGTTTTGTCCGAAATATTTCTTTTCAGAACCCATTAACCTGATTGCTTTTTTTAGTGGCAATTTGCTTATGTATGTAAACTAGTTCACTTGTCCATAAAAAAACTAGTTCACTCGGTTGCCGTGCTTTGAATCTCCTTCCTCCCAACATATTCCCCTCCTCAGGTGGACCCAGCAGGTCTCTAAATTTTCTCCCACTTCTTTTTCGATGTAAACTGAGTTTTCTCCTCGTACTTTCCCCTAGAACCAACTCAACTGTCCCACGTCTAGCCTAGAAAATAATAATACCCCACATACTATTAACTCATCAAATTAAAATGATATTTTATTTCATAAGTTGAAAGTTCTTACAAAATAATAATAATAATTGTTTATATATAACTTGGCAAGTTAACTCCTAGTGATTGCGTACATAAGCTTGCAAAGATTTTACTGATGTGCAATCATGTGTTTATGTTTTTATAACATTTCTCCGTCTAGCCCAACATGATATTTTTACCCAGCTCGGCAAGTCCGCGGCTTCGAGAAAAATGCAAATGGGATTTAAATGGGCTGCATAGATGCTACATCATTGTTTCACCCAGCCCACCAAATGGACTAGAAAAACAAATGGACTGACAGCTGGGTCCACGGCCACAGCCCAGTTTTTTTGTGATTTGCCAAGTAAGTCGCTTTGTCAGGCCTGTTGGGCTGCAAATCTTTCAAGACGAAGAGAGCTTTCATTCGGCTGGCCGAGAAAATGGCCCATTAGTAAGGAGAAATGGGCTGTACATTTTTAAAACACATCAAACCGGCAATTAGTTTCAAATATCTTTTTTCTTTCATTTTGAGATTTTAAATTACATTAATTTTTATGCGTGGAGAATTTGTTGGATTTTATATTGATATACATTTATTTTTAAAATCAGTTTGAATGTGAGTCGAAATTTGGGGATTAAAAACAGTTTGGACCGCACCGAAATATGCAAAATTTCGTATAATTTTTTAACCGTAGCCACAATATGGGTTGTAATGCTAACAAAAATAATATGGGCTCCAAAAAACCCTTAAGAATTAGCAAATGGGTCGTATGCTGTTTTCCACAGATTTGAGGCTTTCCTAAAAAAAGATTGACGCACAAGCAGTGACTGTTGGATGGCCATCCAACGGCCGTCGTGCTTCTTCAATCTCTGCTCTTCCTGCTCCAGCCGCTCAAATAGGCACCGGCGGGACTGCCTGCTCCCGCCTCCCCACAGCCGGCTCTGCTGCCGCGCAGACCTCACCGCCCCACCGTACTCCCATCGCTGGCCTAGCCATCCCTCTACTCACCCACACCTGCTGTTATTCTCCGGCGACGGCAGACGAACCAGTAAACCCTCGTACAGTCGTACTCCCCTCCGCGTGGGAAACAACTACCGAGTCTTCCCTGCCTCCGTGTCGTTCCCTTCCTAGGCCTCGCCGTCGTCCACCGCCCTGGTGCTCTCGGCGCGGCCTGGTCAACGACCGACATGCATCTGAAGTGGACTTTACGTGGAGAGGCCGACAGCTGGGTCCACGGCCGCACGCAATGAAATGCCTCCTTATTACGTGCAAAATAATGATTCCTCCACCTGACATCAGGGACCCACCGAAAGGGCCTCTGTATTTCGCGAAAAAAACGTTACCGCCGCTGACAGCTCGGACCCACCAGTTATATCTTCGCATGCAAGGAAGTGCCTCCTTATTACGCACAAAAAATGAATACTCCCCCTGTTAGCTGGGACCCAATATAGTGGCAGGCTGACTTGTGGGCCTACTAAGTTGACGGGGACGGAGGGCTTTGTCAACTTAGTCAATATGCACGATTCTAGCTCCAGTGACCGTACGATGTCCATCCAATGGCCGTAGTGCTTCTTCAACCTCTGGTCTTTTTGCTCCAGCCGCCCAAACCAGCGCCGGTCGTGTCTCGTGCTCCTGCCTCCCGTGGCCGGCTGCGATGCGGTGGAGGCCTCACCGCCCCCTACTACTCCCACCGCTGGCCAGGCCATCCCTCTACTCACCCACACCCCCTGTTATTCTGCGGCGACGGCAGCCTCACACCATAGCGAACCAGTGAACCCTCGTACTCCTCTACGCGTGGGCATCCACTGTCGCGTCTTCCCCGGCTCCGCGTCGTCCCCTTCCTAGGCCTCGCCGTCGTCCACCGCCCTGGTGCTCTCGGCGCGGCGTGTTCAACGTGGTCAAGGAACGGCTTCCATCGGACGTGGACTGTACGTGGAGAGGCTGACAGTTGGGTCCACGGCCGCAGCAAGGAAGTGCCTCCTTATTACATGCAAAATAATTATTCCTCCACCTGACAGCGGGACCCACCAGATGGGCCACCGTATTTCACAAAAAAAATGTTTCCCCCTGACTGCTGGGACCCACCAGCTACATCTTCGCACGCAAGGAAGTGCGTCCGGGAAAAAAACGATTCGCCCCCTGACTGCTGGGACCCACCAACTACATCTTCGCTGAAGGAAATATGCCCTGAAGGAAATATGCCCTAGAGGCAATAATAAAGTTATTATTTATTTCCTTATATCATGATAAATGTTTATTATTCATGCTAGAATTGTATTAACCGGAAACTTAGTACATGTGTGAATACATAGACAAACAGAGTGTCACTAGTATGCCTCTACTTGACTAGCTCATTAATCAAGATGGTTAAGTTTCCTAACCATAGACATGAGTTGTCATTTGATTAACGGGATCACATCATTAGGAGAATGATGTGATTGACTTGACCCATTCCGTTAGCTTAGCACTTGATCGTTTAGTTTATGCTATTGCTTTCTTCATGACTTATACATGTTCCTATGACTATGAGATTATGCAACTCCCGTTTACCGGAGGAACACTTTGTGTGCTACCAAACGTCACAACGTAACTGGGTGATTATAAAGGTGCTCTACAGGTGTCTCCGAAGGTACTTGTTGGGTTGGCGTATTTCGAGATTAGGATTTGTCACTCTGATTGTCGGAGAGGTATCTCTGGGCCCTCTCGGTAATGCACATCACATAAGCCTTGCAAGCATTGCAACTAATAAGTTAGTTGCGGGATGATGTATTACGGAACGAGTAAAGAGACTTGCCGGTAACGAGATTGAACTAGGTATTGAGATACCGACGATCGAATCTCGGGCAAGTAACATACCGATGACAAAGGGAACAACGTATGTTGTTATGCGGTCTGACCGATAAAGATCTTCGTAGAATATGTAGGAGCCAATATGAGCATCCAGGTTCCGCTATTGGTTATTGACCGGAGACGTGTCTCGGTCATGTCTACATTGTTCTCGAACCCGTAGGGTCCGCACGCTTAAGGTTTCGATGACATTTATATTATGAGTTTATGAGTTTTGATGTACCGAAGTTAGTTCGGAGTCCCGGATGTGATCACGGACATAACGAGGAGTCTCGAAATGGTCGAGACATAAAGATTGATATATTGGACGGCTATATTCGGACACCGGAAGTGTTCCGGATGATTTCGGAGAAAACCGGAGAGCCGGAGGGTTACCGGAACCCCCCCGGGAGAAGTAATGGGCCATATGGGCCTTAGTGGAGAGAGAGGGCAGCCAGAGGTGGGCCGCGCGCCTCCTCCCCCTGGTCCGAATTGGACTAGGAGAGGGGGGCGGCGCCCCCCTTTCCTTCTCCCTCCCCACTTCTTTCCCCCTCCTAGTAGGAGTCCTACTCCTACTAGGAGGAGGACTCCTCCTTGGCGCGCCATAGGGCCGGCCGGCCTCCTCCCCTTGCTCCTTTATATACGGGGCAGGGGGCACCCCTAGACACACAAGTTGATCCACGTGATCTCTTAGCCGTGTGCGGTGCCCCCTTCCACCATAGTCCTCGATAATATTGTAGCGGTGCTTAGGCGAAGCCCTGCGACCTAAGTACATCAAGATCGTCACCACGCCGTCGTGCTGACGGAACTCTTCCCCGACACTTTGCTGGATCGGAGTCCGGGGATCGTCATCGAGCTGAACGTGTGCTAGAACTCAGGTGCCGTAGTTTCGGTGCTTGATCGGTCGGGCCTGAAGACGTACGACTACATCAACCGACCGTTGTGCTAACGCTTCCCTGTCGGTCTACAAGGGTACGTAGATCACACTCTCCCCTCTCGTTGCTATGCATCACCATAATCTTGCGTGTGCGTAGGAAAATTTTGAAATTACTACGTTCCCCAACAGTGGCATCCGAGCCTAGGTTTTATGTGTTGATGTTATATGCACGAGTAGAACACAAGTGAGTTGTGGGCGATATAAGTCATACTGCTTACCAGCATGTCATACTTTGGTTCGGCGGTATTGTTGGATGAAGCGGCCCGGACCGACATTACGCGTACGCTTACGCGAGACCGATTCTCCCGACGTGCTTTGCACAAGGTGGCTTGCGGGTGACAGTTTCTCCAACTTTAGTTGAACCGAGTGTGGCTACGCCCGGTCCTTGCGAAGGTTAAAACAGCACCAACTTGACAAACTATCGTTGTGGTTTTGATGCGTAGGTAAAATTGGTTCTTGCTTAAGCCCGTAGCAGCCACGTAAAACTTGCAACAACAAAGTAGATGACGTCTAACTTGTTTTTGCAGGGCATGTTGTGATGTGATATGGTCAAGACATGATGCTAAATTTTATTGTATGAGATGATCATGTTTTGTAACCGAGTTATCGGCAACTGGCAGGAGCCATATGGTTGTCGCTTTATTGTATGCAATGCAATCGCCCTAATGCTTTACTTTATCACTAAGCGGTAGCGATAGTCGTAGAAGCATAAGATTGGCGAGACGACAACAATGCTATGATGGAGATCAAGGTGTCGCGCCGGTGACGATGGTGATCATGACGGTGCTTCTGAGATGGAGATCACAAGCACAAGATGATGATGGCCATATCATATCACTTATATTGATTGCATGTGATGTTTATCTTTTATGCATCTTATCTTGCTTTGATTGACGGTAGCATTATAAGATGATCTCTCACTAAATTATCAAGAAGTGTTCTCCCTGAGTATGCACCGTTGCGAAAGTTCTTCGTGCTGAGACACCACGTGATGATCGGGTGTGATAGGCTCTACGTTCAAATACAACGGGTGCAAAACAGTTGCACACGCGGAATACTCAGGTTAAACTTGACGAGCCTAGCATATACAGATATGGCCTCGGAACACGGAGACCGAAAGGTCGAGCGTGGATCATATAGTAGATATGATCAACATAGTGATGTTCACCATTGAAACTACTCCATCTCACGTGATGATCGGACATGGTTTAGTTGATATGGATCACGTGATCACTTAGATTAGAGGGATGTCTATCTAAGTGGGAGTTCTTAAGTAATATGATTAATTGAACCTTTAATTATCATGAACTTAGTACCTGATAGTATCTTGCTTGTCTATGTTGATTGTAGATAGATGGCCCTCTTGCTTGTTTATGTTTGATTGTAGATAGATGGCCCGTGATGTTGTTCCGTTGAATTTTAATGCGTTCCTTGAGAAAGCAAAGTTGAAAGATGATGGTAGCAATTACACGGACTGGGTCCGTAACTTGAGGATTATCCTCATTGCTGCACAGAAGAATTACGTCCTGGAAGCACCGCTGGGTGCCAGGCCTGCTGCCGGAGCAACACCAGATGTTATGAACGTCTGGCAGAGCAAAGCTGATGACTACTCGATAGTTCAGTGTGCCATGCTTTACGGCTTAGAATCGGGACTTCAACGACATTTTGAACGTCATGGAGCATATGAGATGTTCCAGGAGTTGAAGTTAATATTTCAAGCAAATGCCCGGATTGAGAGATATGAAGTCTCCAATAAGTTCTATAGCTGCAAGATGGAGGAGAACAGTTCTGTCAGTGAGCATATACTCAAAATGTCTGGGTATAATAATCACTTGATTCAATTGGGAGTTAATCTTCCAGATGATTGCGTCATTGACAGAATTCTCCAATCACTGCCACCAAGCTACAAGAGCTTCGTGATGAACTATAATATGCAAGGGATGAACAAGACTATTCCCGAGCTCTTCGCAATGCTGAAAGCTACGGAGGTAGAAATCAAGAAGGAGCATCAAGTGTTGATGGTCAACAAGACCACTAGTTTCAAGAAAAAGGGCAAAGGGAAGAAGAAGGGGAACTTCAAAAGGAACAGCAAGCAAGTTGCTCCTCAAGAGAAGAAACCCAAACCTGGACCTAAGCCTGAAACTGAGTGCTTCTACTGCAAGCAGACTGGTCACTAGAAGTAGAACTGCCCCAAGTATTTGGCGGATAAGAAGGATGGCAAGGTGAACAAAGGTATATGTGATATACATGTTATTGATGTGTACCTTACTAATGCTCGCAGTAGCACCTGGGTATTTGATACTGGTTCTGTTGCTAACATTTGCAACTCGAAACAGGGACTACGGATTAAGCGAAGATTAGCTAAGGACGAGGTGACGATGCGCGTGGGAAATGGTTCCAAAGTCGATGTGATCGCGGTTGGCACGCTACCTCTACATCTACCTTCGGGATTAGTATTAGACCTAAATAATTGTTATTTGGTGCCAGCGTTAAGCATGAACATTATATGTGGATCTTGTTTGATGCGAGACGGTTATTCATTTAAATCAGAGAATAATGGTTGTTCTATTTATATGAGTAATATCTTTTATGGTCATGCACCCTTTAAAGAGTGGTCTATTCTTATTAAATCTCGATAGTAGTGATACACATATTCATAATGTTGAAGCCAAAAGATGCAGAGTTGATAATGATAGTGCAACTTATTTGTGGCACTGCCGTTTGGGTCATATCGGTGTAAAGCGCATGAAGAAACTCCATACTGATGGACTTTTGGAACCACTTGATTATGAATCGCTTGGTACTTGCGAACCGTGCCTTATGGGTAAGATGACAAAAACATCGTTCTCCGGTACTATGGAGAGAGCAACAGATTTGTTGGAAATCATACATACAGATGTATGTGGTCCAATGAATGTTGAGGCTCGTGGCGGATATCGTTATTTTCTCACCTTCACAAATGACTTAAGCAGATATGGGTATATCTACTTAATGAAACACAAGTCTGAAACGTTTGAAAAGTTCAAAGAATTTCAGAGTGAAGTTGAAAATCATCGTAACAAGAAAATAAAATTCCTACGATCTGATCGTGGAGGAGAATATTTGAGTTACGAGTTTGGTGTACATTTGAAACAATGCGGAATAGTTTCGCAACTCACGCCACCTGGAACACCATAGCGTAATGGTGTGTCCGAACGTCGTAATCGTACTTTACTTGATATGGTGCGACCTATGATGTCTCTTACTGATTTACCGCTATCATTTTGGGGTTATGCTCTAGAGACGGCCGCATTCACATTAAATAGGGCACAAAATCCGTTGAGACGACGCCTTATGAACTATGGTTTGGCAAGAAACCAAAGTTGTCGTTTCTGAAAGTTTGGGGTTGCGATGCTTATGTGAAAAAGCTTCAACCTGATAAGCTCGAACCCAAATCGGAGAAATGTGTCTTCATAGGATATCCGAAGGAAACTATTGGATACACCTTCTATCACAGATCCGAAGGCAAAACTTTTGTTGCTAAATTCGGAAACTTTCTAGAGAAGGAGTTTCTCTCGAAAGAAGTGAGTGGGAGGAAAGTAGAACTTGATGAGGTAACTGTACCTGCTCCCTTATTGGAAAGTAGTACATCACAGAAACCAGTTTCTGTGACACCTACACCAATTAGTGAGGAAGCTAATGATGATGATCATGAAGCTTCAGAACAAGATACTACTGAACCTCGTAGATCAACCAGAGTAAGATCCGCACCAGAGTGGTACGGTAATCCTGTTCTGGAAGTCATGCTACTAGATCATGATGAACCTACGAAGTATGGAGAAGCGATGGTGAGCCCAGATTCCGCAAAATGGCTTGAAGCCATGAAATCTGAGATGGGATCCATGTATGAGAACAAAGTATGGACTTTGGTTGACTTGCCCAATGATCGGCAAGAAATTGAGAATAAATGGATCTTCAAGAAGAAGAATGACGCTGACGGTAATGTTACTGTCTACAAAGCTCGACTTGTCGCAAAAGGTTTTCGACAAATTCAAGGGATTGACTACGATGAGACCTTCTCACCCGTAGCGATGCTTAAGTCTGTCCGAATCATGTTAGCAATTGCCGCATTTTATGATTATGAAATTTGGCAGATGGATGTCAAAACTGCATTCCTGAATGGATTTCTGAAAGAAGAGTTGTATATGATGCAGCCGGAAGGTTTTGTCGATCCAAAGGGAGCTAACAAAGTGTGCAAGCTCCAGCGATCCATTTATGGACTGGTGCAAGCCTCTCGGAGTTGGAATAAACGCTTTGATAGTGTGATCAAATCATTTGGTTTTGTACAGACTTTTGGAGAAGCCTGTATTTACAAGAAAGTGAGTGGGAGCTCTGTAGCATTTCTGATATTATATGTAGATGACATATTACTAATCGGAAATGATATAGAATTTCTGGATAGCATAAAGGGATACTTGAATAAGAGTTTTTCAATGAAACACCTCGGTGAAACTGCTTACATATTGGGCATTAAGATCTATAGAGACAGATCAAGACGCTTAATTGGACTTTCACAAAGCACATACCTTGACAAAGTTTTGAAAAAGTTCAAAATGGATCAAGCAAAGAAAGGATTCTTGCCTGTGTTACAAGGTGTGAAATTGAGTAAGACTCAGTGCCCGACCAATGCAGAAGATAGAGAGAAAATGAAAGATGTTCCCTATGCTTCAGCCATAGGCTCTATCATGTATGCAATGTTGTGTACCAGACCTGATGTGTGTCTTGCTATAAGTCTAGCAGGAAGGTACCAAAGTAATCCAGGAGTGGATCACTGGACAGCGGTCAAGAACATCCTGAAATACCTGAAAAGAACTAAGGATATGTTTCTCATATATGGAGGTGACAAGGAGCTCATCGTAAATGGTTAGTTGATACAAGCTTTGACACTGATCCGGACGATTCTAAATCGCAAACCAGATACGTGTTTACATTAAACGGTGGAGCTATCAGTTGGTGCAGTTCTAAACAAAGCGTTGTGGCGGGATCTACATGTGAAGCGGAGTGCATAGTGGCTTCGGAAGCAGCAAACGAAGGAGTCTGGATGAAGGAGTTCATATCCGATCTAGGTGTCATACCTAGTGCATCGGGTCCAATGAAAATCTTTTGTGACAATACTGGTGCAATTGCCTTGGCAAAGGAATCCAGATTTCACAAGAGAACCAAGCACATCAAGAGATGCTTCAATTCCATCCGGGATCTAGTCCAAGTGGGAGACATAGAGATTTGCAAGATACATACGGATCTGAATGTTGCAGACCCATTGACTAAGCCTCTTCCACGAGCAAAACATGATCAGCACCAAAGCTCCATGGGTGTTAGAATCATTATTGTGTAATCTAGATTATTGACTCTAGTGCAAGTGGGAGACTGAAGGAAATATGCCCTAGAGACAATAATAATGTTATTATTTTATTTCCTTATATCATGATAAATGTTTATTATTCATGCTAGAATTGTATTATCTCGAAACATAATACTTGTGTGAATACATAGACAAACTAAACGTCACTAGTATGTCTCTACTTGACTAGCTCGTTAATCAAAGATGGTTATGTTTCCTAACCATAGACATGTGTTGTCATTTGATTAACGGGATCACATTATTAGGAGAATGATGTGATTGACATGGCCCATTCCATTAGCTTAGCACCCGATCGTTTAGTATGTTGCTATTGCTTTCTTCATGACTTATACATATTCCTATGACTATGAGATTATGCAACTCCCTTATGCCAGAGGAACACTTTGTGTGCTACCAAACGTCACAACGTAACTGGGTGATTATAAAGGAACTTTACAGGTGTCTCCGAAGGTAAATGTTGGGTTGGCGTATTTTGAGATTAGGATTTGTCACTCCGATTGTCGGAGAGGTATCTCTGGGCCCTCTCGGTAATGCACATCACATAAGCCTTGCAAGCATTGCAACTAATGAGTTAGTTGCGAGATGATGTATTACGAAATGAGTAAAGAGACTTGCCGGTAACGAGATTGAACTAGGTATTGAGATACCGACGATCGAATCTCGGGCAAGTAACATACCGATGACAAAGGGAACAACGTATGTTGTTATGCGGTCTGACCGATAAAGATCTTCGTAGAATATGTAGGAGCCAATATGAGCATCCAGGTTCCGCTATTGGTTATTGACTGGAGACGTGTCTCGGTCATGTCTACATTGTTCTCGAACCCGTAGGGTCCGCACGCTTAAGGTTTCGATGACATTTATATTATGAGTTTATGAGTTTTGATGTACCGAAGTTAGTTCGGAGTCCCAGATGTGATCACAGACATAACGAGGAGTCTCTAAATGGTTGAGACATAAAGATTGATATATTGGAAGGCTATATTCAGACACCGGAAGTGTTCTCGGTGATTTTGGAGAAAACCGGAGAGCCGGAGGGTTACCGGAACCCTACCGGGAGAAGTAATGGGCCATATGGGCCTTAGTGGAGAGAGAGAAGGGCAGCCAGGGTGGGCCGCGCGCCTCCTCCCCCTGGTCCGAATTGGACTAGGAGAGGGGGGCGGCGCCCCCCTTTCCTTCTCCCTCCCCACTTCCTTCCCCCTCCTAGTAGGAGTCCTACTCCTACTAGGAGGAGGACTCCTCCTTGGCGCGCCATAGGGCCGGCCGGCCTCCTCCCCTTGCTCCTTTATATACATGGGTAGGGGGCACCCCTAGACACACAAGTTGATCCACGTGATCGTATTCTTAGCCGTGTGCGGTGCCCCCTTCCACCATAATCCTCGATAATATTGTAGCGGTGCTTAGGCGAAGCCCTGCGACGGTAGTACATCAAGATCGTCACCACGCCGTCGTGCTGACGGAACTCTTCCCCGATACTTTGCTGGATCAGAGTCCGGGGATCGTCATCGAGCTGAACATGTGCTAAAACTCGGAGGTGCCGTAGTTTCGGTGCTTGATCGGTCGGGCCGTGAAGACGTACGACTACATCAACCGCGTTGTGCTAACGCTTCCGCTGTCGGTCTACAAGGGTACGTAGATCGCACTCTCCCCTCTCGTTGCTATGCATCACCATGATCTTGCGTGTGCGTAGGAAAATTTTGAAATTACTACGTTACCCAACATTCGCAGGCAAGGAAGTGCCTGACAGTCGGGACCCACCTGGTCGAAGCGTACGTAGCGTTGTCATTCTGGTCGCGAACGTGTACATACATAATGTCGATGTAGAGGTGTGCACGTGTCGTAGTAAAGGCGCACACGTGTCGTAATAGAGGCGCGCACGTAGCATTTACATGTACGTACAGCGGCCAGGGTGCAAGAAAGAAAATATGGCCACGTATGTGTACATACGGGCGGGGTCTCGAACGCCTACTTGCGCATACGTACGGCCAGGGCTCGTGTACATGGCTGGGTCGGAACGGAGAAACAGCATCGTCGTCGTGTTCATGGGGAGGCAACGGAATGCGTCGTGTTCATCGGGAGGGCTTGGACGGAACAGGCGATGGAAACGAGGCCTGGCGTACCGCAGAACGGAGCAAACGGCCTTGTGTTCGACCAGCCACGTTCGAAATGGGATCCTGTTCATCGGGAGGGGTCTGGCCTACCGCAAAACGGAGGAAACAGACCTCCTACGGTTGAAACGGGGGTCCTGTTGATCGGGAGGGGTGTGGCATACCGTAAAACGGACGAAACAGACTTGTGTTGGAGCGCTACGGTCGAAACGGGGGTCATGTTCATCGGGAGGGGTGTCGCGTACCGCAAAACGGGACTCCACGGGATACTGTTCATCTCCACCGTCGACCTCCTCCAGCCTCCACGGGCTCCTGTTCATCCAGCCTCCATGGGCTCCTGTTCATCCAGCCTCCACCGTGCGCTACTCCACCGGCTACTGTTCAACCACCCCTCCACCGTCTACTGTTCATCCAGCCCTCCACACCACGGGGTCCTGTTCAACCATCCCTCCACGGGCACCCCTCCATCGTCTACTGTTCATCCAGCCCTCCACGTCCTGTTCAACCACCCCTCCACCGTCTACTGTTCATCCAGCTCTCCACACCACGGGGTCCTGTTCATCCACCCCTCCACGGGCACCCCTCCACCGTCTACTGTTCATCCAGCCCTCCACCACACCACGGGGTCCTATTCATCCAGAGGCAACGCCACCGCTCACTGTTCGTCCAACCCCCCCCCCCCCCCCCCCCCCCCCGCAACGATCACTGTTCATCCCATCGATCGACTTCAGTTAGCAGCAGTAGCGAAGGAATCGCTCGATCAGGTTCAGTTAATAGCCATCGATCGATCGCTCGGGTTCAGGAACGCGTAGCCTGTAGTACAATCACTCGGGTTCAGTTAGAGCCCAACGCCTCGCTCGGGTTCAGTTAGAGTCAACGCCTCGCACACACGCGCGTACGTGTACGAGAGAAACGCGCATCGCTTGGCCCCCGACCTCCCACCGTAACCGGGAACTCCCCGAAATTTTCCTCCCCCTCGCTTCTACCACGGTTTTTTCCGTCATGGACGGCCCAAAGAATGTCATGCAGCTGCGTCTCCGGCCCACCCAGGACTAAAATCCCATTTTCTGTCATGATTTTTTGTCATAGAAGTAGGAGCCCACCACATCTATGATGATACCGGGTTTTGTCACAATTATCATCATAGACGTGTCATATGTATGACAGAAAAAAAAAAATTGTTCGGCCCAAAATGTCACGGATGTGTCTTTTTTTTGTAGTGCGGGTCCCTATATTTTTTCCAGAAAAAGCAATTGGGTCCCCGTATTTTTTCAAAAAAAGCAATCAGGTCCGCCGGTCCTGCTTCGCCCACTGCCGATGAGCTCGTGAGGAGCTCGTCCACGTCGTCCCTCGGAGCACCAGCTCATCTCCTAGCAGAACCAACGCGGAGGGCAGCTCCTGCACGCGTCCGGCGACAAAAGGAGGTGGCTAACCAAGGTGCGCAGGGCGGGAGCCCGTTGCGTGCGGTGGCGTCTGCCGATGGCCATGGCGCCGCGACGGGTGCTGCCCACGGTGCGCGGCGGCGGCTGCCCATAGTGCCCATGGTGGGGGATCCTCATGGCCATGGCACACGATGTCGGCTCCCCACAGCCGGCGGCGGCCGTGGGCTGCAGGGCAGTGGCGGGGCTGCGGCGGCAGTGGGCTGCAGGGCGGCGGGGCTGGGCAGCGACGACCGTGGGCTGCAGGGCTGCGCCGACTCTGGCTTGGGACTTGGGAGAGCTAAAGAGAGAAGAAAACCAAGAGGAAGAAGAGGGCTTACATTTGGGTCCCACATGTAAGTTAGCGGTCAAACAAAACAATCAATAGACGGTTTATTTAGGGGCGGGCCCGACCTGTCATAAACTGGATTAATTTTCAATCACATGATTATTTGGATTTTTTGGAACAACGAATCAATTTGTGGTAATTTTTTGAAAGATTAAAAAAAGTGGTAGTTTTCTAAAGAGATAACCTGTAATGTGGTAGCTTTTTGCTATATACTCTGATTTCATCGTACTTGCACGCTCGAGCCAACTTTTTCCACCAGTTCAATGTATGCCACAAGTTCTATCATCAAAGTGACCGCTTGCGTCAAGTTCACGCACCACCAGTGTAATTGACTCTAAATTTTCTGAAGTGATGGTAATTGTTAGAATTGCATTATCTTGCTGTTGTGTCAGATGATTTTAGTCGTATTCAGAACCAGATCATGAGTCCAGATCGGTCAAAGGATATATATATATACACACACACACACACACACACACTAGCAAAAGAGCCCGTGCGTTGCAACGGGAAAAGAAAATAATGCACGGCCCTAACCCAATAAACATGACTAAGACCCCAATAGATATTGCCGAGGCGTCTCTATGAGAATCTGCTTTATTTTCATGCAATATTTTGCTGAGGCGTACAGGCAAGGTTATCGACGGTTTCTTCTGTCTCCAATTTGGCTTTGATGGGGTGTTCATTGTAATCCGGGTCGGTGTCGATACCAAAGAAAGATGGATCGTGTGCTATTGATTAAGGTTGCACCCTAAATAGCATTTTAAAAATATTTAACAGGTAAAATAACATCAGATTCATATTCTACATATTCTTCTAATCAAATTTAATATATAACATGTTAAAATTGGAGTTATGGTTTAAAAGATGTATTTTGATAAAGTATTATTTATGACTGCGGGTTAATTATAAAAAAAGGCAAAAACGATACTTTTTTGGGAGTGCGGGTTATTTACCAGAAAAAGAAGGGGGTTTTCTATAAAACAGTAAAAAAAGGGTTCGTTTTCTCACTTAAATGATATAGCGGGTTAATTACCTGAAAACAAAGGGGGTCTTCTATAAAAAAAATGCTGCTGGTGAACGGGCAGAAGTAAGGCATATTTTATTAATATATAGTAAACATGCCCGTGTGTTCCAACGGGAAAAAAATCATAATTTCGAATAGCAATGATCACATCTTACTACATCATCGATATCCACTATCACTCTCATTTTTGTGAAAACATGAACAGTTTTTAAAAATCATGAACATTTTCTTAAACTCATGAGCATATTTGAAATTGTGAACTTTTTAAAATTCACGAACATTTTGTAAAATCAAGAACGTTTTTTGAATTCATGAACATATTATATGCAAACATTCTGTTTAATCGGTGAACATTTCTGGAATCGGCTAACATTTTTTTGGGATTTCATAAAACAGTTTTCTAAATTAGTGAACATTTTTGAATCAGCGTATTTTTTGTGAATCAAAAACCATATATTTGAATTTATGAACAGTTTTATTTTATGCTATTTTCTAATACATGAATATTTTTTGAATTGGCGAAATTTTGTGAAATTTTAAAACATTTTTTAATACATGAACTTTTTTTTAGAAAAACTCATTAATGTATGTTTATTTCCCGGACATTTATTAGAAAATTCGCTAATATTTTTGAAAAATCACAAACAATTTCTAAAGCCGCAAACATTTATGAATTATTAAATATTATTTTAAAATTCCCAGTTTTAAATTTTGGAAACTTTTTTAAATTCACAAATAATTTAAAGTAGAAAAAACAATGACGGAAAAGAAAAACCAAAAATAAAAAATTGATCACCCATATATAGGCCGGTCCAGGCAAGGTGTGTCTTTTTCTAGTGCGCTGGGCGTAGAAATAGATATTCTTAAATGGGCCGGCCCAGTCCGAATTTTTCTGTTTGCAACGTTTTTTATAACTTATAGGTTGCATTGGTGGGTAATTTTTTGCAACTTCAGGGGCAATTTTAATGACGTACGGGCAGAAGTTTATTATTAGGGGAGACTAGGGGAGATGAATCAAAGAGAAATAAAATAGATACAACTGAGCCACTGATGCTTTTAAAGCTTGTGCAACCCTCAAAGCTTGCCAAAGTAGTGCGCCAAGGGAGCAGGAGCCACCGGCGGGGCATAGCAAAACGTGCTTGCACTGTGCGCTTGGTGTGGGACTCGTCGTACCTTGCCCGCCTGCTCCTGCTCATGGTTAAACGGGACCGGGACGAACAACCCTCGCGTATTGTCAGCGTGCTGGCCGCTCGACGACGTCTTGGCCGGCTCGACCTCCCTGCAGCCTATCTCCAGCAGGAGCTTCGCGGCGCCCACGTCACGGCTTGCCGGCGCAATCGGGTTAGCGTACAGGCCGCCGCACCCATGGCGATCAAGGTGCTCCATCAGCAGGTGCCCCCGTTGCAAGGGCTGTCGCAGCGAGGGGTACCTTAAGAGAGGCTGCTGCTCCAGTACATCGTGCACCCAGCAGCGGCCGCCCTCTCCGATGAACAAGGCTTCCAATTTGGGGTACTGGTCGATGGTCATCACGCACACCCGTGCGTCTGACCCCGCCGTCACGCTCAATGCCGGCGCCGGGTCCGGCACACGCAGGTTGCGGATCCAGTCCCACGTGACCTCCTCCGTCGCCAGGTCGAGGCGCGCGATCCTCGTACCCCAGTACTCCCCTGTAACGGACCAGTACGCCGCTCCGTCCGCGCACGCGGGGCCACGGCCGGTGGGTCTCGCCGGCTGCTCCACCGGCGGCATGCACGCTCCTCCAGCTCTCGTCTCCTCCCACCGTACACACGTGCACTACCTTCTCCGCGTGGTATCCCGTGTGAACAATCTTGTATCGCCTCGAACGGGGGTCGAAGCCGAAGCAGTAGGCGCGGCACTCGTACCTCGGCCCCGTCTCCGGCGGCAACGGAAGGGCGAGCGACTCGCGGTGAAGGGCTCCACGACCGTGATGGCTCGCTGGCCGCGGTCGAGGAAGCATAGCAGCCCGTTGCAAGTGCCTATCATGTCCTCCGACCTGCCGGCCGTGAAAGTGGCACTGAGTCGCCACTGCTCGTCCAAGAGGAACCCGCTGCCGCCGTCTGTGTCTTCAGCATCGTTGTGGATTCGGCTATATCCGGGAAAGAACACGATGGTGTGGGTCAGGGCCCGCGGTCCGTGAACCGTGTGCTCGTCGATGAAGGCAGGGTCGGAGATGACGTCGCGCCACTCCTTGCAGACGCGGCGGAAGCGGCGGAGGTCGCTCGCCGGGAGGCGGAGCAGGATGCTCGCAAGGACGTCCCGCGGGATGCACGCGGTGACACCAGGGCTTGCATCGCCTGCCATCGCCTGGTTCTGGATAGATTCGCTCAGAGCCATAGCAGCTGCATCAAAACGCAACGAGTGCCTGGCCGATTCATGATTTGATATACTCAGAATACAGATCGCCTCTGCGGGCGAGAAGACCGTCTCCGGATGCAATACCAGGTTTTGCGAAGTTATGTCTCGGCCGTCAGATCAAAAGCGGCGCAGTGATTCGTGCAAAACCGATCGGCAGACGCGTACGAGTTAACAGGCTAGCGTCGCGTGGCCCGTTATCATCACTAGATGACCCGTTGCGCTCATGGCACAAAGGTCGAGAGCAAGCCAACTATTGGAAGAGTGTGTGTCAAAATATATAGACATAGAAAGAAACATGTGAAAATAAGTACGGATCGATAATAGATATACATGTTTTCTAAGAAGCTTACTAACGATCATTTACAATGTTATGAGCAAGGCATGTAGATAGACGGTTGCTGATGATACTGTGACACATGTAGAAATCAACTCTTGTGAGAAATTAATTACAAACTTGACTTAACAAGGAGAGAATGAGCAGAAATTGATAACCACTTGATCAATGTATTCAGAGTACATAGCATTTGAAAACCAAAATTTCACTTCATGTTAGCATACCTTTATGTGGGACTGGTCATGTTTGATAGTTATTCAGTAACAATGCAAAATAGGTGGTCGGCCACAAGGATCCAACCTTCCCTCACAAATCACCAAGGTCACATGGGATAAAATTTTGCTCAAGAGCTCTTTCAGCAAGTTGGCCGCTTCAATGAAACACATAGAAATAAAAGGTTGGCTGGCAACACCGCTACTTCAAAAAGTTAAATTCAACCCAAACAGCCATCAAAACTGAAACATGCACTTCATCCATTCATTTAAAACACCAGCCGATAGGAAAAGCTAGCTTCTAATGGTTAGGAAGAACAACTCCATCTATAGGTAAGACAATAAAATGATAGACAAGTTCTTTATCTGTGAACCAGTTGCACTCAACTTGCTAATAATCCGACCAAAATTAAGATACAAAATTTTCTAGTTCGCAAGTATTCCACCTCTATAGCAGCTAAATGCAAAACCTTTTATGAATGCCAATCAAGTCATGTAAATCTTATAAACTTTCTCAAGATTCTTCTCATGTGTATTATAACAAAATTTATAGTGGTCAAATATACTTATAGAGGAGAAACTAAAAAAGAAAGCATAAGTTATCTCTCAGCTTCATGAAGGAAAAGGAGGCCCTCTACATGCCACATGCTATTGACCTACCATCCATAGGCATCCCTTGATCTAAAAGGATAATTCTATTATGTGGAAATATTCATCTAAATATCACCAGAAAGTCCATGGGAATAATCCTAATAATAACCCCATTTGCAAAAAATGTTTTTCTGTTACTACCATTATTGCTTAATTAGTACAATCCTGATAACACGAAAATAGTTGCAACTATACACAAGGCCGAAAAGATTATGAATTGTTTTCTTGCGCCAATGCTGAAAATGCAAGACCTTATCTAAGAATAATAGACATGGTTACATATGCAACTCTTCAACTCTCCGAACAAGGTTAAGATGATCCATACTGTGACAATTCAGTTTAGGGAAGGGAATTTTTCTACTCACTACACATAAATTATACTTACTTCCTGTAAGAGAAGCGACTACAATATTGCAAAAGCGTCTAAATTATATTATAGCATAACTCATGGCCCTATAAGGAAATGGATAAAAGTTTTCCCAGAGTTACCTAGCTAGCGAACTTAACATGCACATATGGGGTATAATATTTTAGAGTGAATAAAAGTAGCTTAATTGCTAAGTAATAAACATGGGAAACGACTTCTGAAAGAATAAAAGGAGGATTTATGAGTCTACTACTTAATCAATTGAAATGTGAGAAGACCATAATAAATGCTCCCTACATTCCTGAAAAGAAGGAATAAACAAATATATATGCAACATAATCACAAAATACAAAATACACAAATGTATATGGAGCTTAAAAAAACCAAGGTTTGCATTTATCCCGATAACTCTGTTGCCAAACTAAGCAACCAGTAAAGCGGGCCTTTTGAGAATTACCATATCGAAAGTAAGGGTTGTCTACCAATAAAAAGATCACCAGCAATCATCATGCATTGCACTTTTCAGCTAAGCACGTGGATTTGGAAGGCACGAAAATGCAACTCTCTGGACCCGTATGCAAATAAACATTAAATGATTAAGCAAGAGATGGAAACAACATTTTTAGCAGGAGATCATACAATGTACGAAACTCTCGAACATAAGACTGCATCTAGCCTTGCTACTTGCTCTCATTATGAAAGGTAAAACATGGAAATGTATATCTTTTTCAGTAAAAAATAAAGGCAAGGGAACAATATATAGGTAGCCATTTTTATTTTCGAGAAAGGAAGCATAAGAAAAATCTTAATTCAGCGACTTATAATATATAAAGCACAAATCTTGTCATTCGAAACAGCAAAGAGTGCCACATCAACATGACTTTCAATACAAAAGAAAATAACAAAGCAAGAACAACTCCGGCATGGAAAATACACATCCAAGCAGAAACATAAATTCAGAAATAGAACAACTCTTATGCATTTGCTCAGTGTAGGCAAAAAATGGCCGAGTTAGAATAGATCAGCCTTAATGAATATGCTGACCCCAAGCACAGAACTGAAATCAACCCATGGACATTTAATTAAACAGGAGAGTAGCAATCTATTTTAGCAACCTATATGCTACATCATTTGCTGTCTAGCTATCTTTTTCCCTGGCGTTTTGCCTCTCACTCTTCATCTCCCTCTTAATTCCATTCTTCCTTGCATATAACCAATCGTAGCACATGCAAGCAAGGAACAGAACAAATTCAGAAATTGACAGACTTCAAATGCATTGGCTCAGGCTAGACCACACATGCTAACCAATCAAAGCACATCCAGCTAGAAGTTTAGCACACGATGCACCAGATAGAACAGATAAACTGTACATAGACACCCCAAACACATAAATGAAACAGACAAACTTAAGCGCAGTCAATCATTATACATCACAGGAGCAAAAGAAAATAGAACCGGAAGAGGAATCACAAACCTTTGCACTGAGAAGCTTGAGCCAACAAGACAGTGCAAGAGCGACAAGATTTGCAGCACAAACATAAAGACTTTAGGAAGAAGTACATATAGATGAACTGAAATGTAGAACAAAAGGAAATCAGAAAACTGAAAAGGAATCAGAGATTTATGAAAGATAAAAGAAAAAGCAAGCATGTTTAAAAACAATAAGCAAGTGGTGTATAGGTCTGACTGTATTTTTTAACCTACATATTTATTTAACTATCACTTGCTGCATATATTTCTTTTAATGCACTAACTCGAGAGAGTCTTGTAGTTTACTGGGAATTAGCAAAAGCTAAGAAAACAGGCCATACTATACAAGCACGGGCACAAACCAATGGCCTACAAGCACCTAATCAACCAGGAAGAAGACGGTGTATGCATAGGACTAAACCAGCAGGACAATCATAAAGAAAGTTGTTTTCCTGACGAGATCTGAAGAAAAATCCCATACATAGTACAACAAGTATGGTAGATGAACCAAAAAAACAAATAGACAGGGAAGCTGGTCGCACAAACGCACGGGTTCATAGGCTGCTCATCAAGCACTAATCAACCAAGCGAATCAGAACAGATCCAACCTTGTTGGTTAACGACACAGACGTCCCACGAACCAACAAAGAACCTACACGGCAAGGAAACATGAATCACAGAATGGTTGAGCTCACAGATATTTTATCAAACATGAGAAAATAAACAGAGGATGAAGTCGGCAAGAACGAGTTCATGTAGTAGGCCAAAAGCATCTTTTTGTGCTAACTGTAGAAAAAAGGTTCTTATGAAGATATTGTAGTGGTGGGTGTTTTCACTTTTCAGTAAATAGAATGCATGCAATAATCATGACACCACTAAATACAGTAATCTGTAATGCGTGAATCTAACGACCTGAAATAATAATGAGAGAAGAAAAGACAACATTCCACTACTGATATCAACCAATGACTAGAATGAGCAGGTTTAGGTTACACTAAAATGCAGACATTTCTTACTAACAAAAGAATGATCCAACAGATAAAAAGAGTAATTCCAAAAAAGTAAGGCAAGTTTGAGGCTAGACATTCATATTGGTGGAACCAGAGCCCAGCTCGCTGAGCACCATCTTGTAAATTGTGTCGACCCATTTCCTCATAACTGAAGTCCGAAGAAGTGCCAGCCAATCCTAAATCACTCCCAAAATCATAACTTGGGGAAAAGTAGCAACAGACCATTCATTGAACCGTGTTATAGGGATGTATGGTTACATGAAACCATCCAGTCATGGTCCTATGTGCTCATCTACATACAACCTAAGAAAAAACAGAGGGAACAGAAAGACTTCAGGAAGATGTACATATAGATGAACTAAAATGCATTGGGTCATCCCAAAACACATGAAAGCACATACAAGTAGAAATGCAGCAAAAGACGCCCAATGTAGAATAAGTGGGCTCTTCCTAGACCACATATCAAATAACCACCACATGACACCCAAGTAAAAATCCAGGGGATGCCGAAGGCATAATAAACAAACTCTAACCGATCTAGCAAGTCCAGGCATGACACAGGAATCAGCCGCTGCAATCAAACGTATATGCAAGATTTAGGAAAAAATGATGTCATTGCTTCTGACTCGGAACTGAACCAAGAAAGGCACCCGAACACCATGCCAGAATCCGGAGGGAAGCATGGCCTAGCTGCGAACCGGGCTGACCACCTAGAGTCATGGTAACACACCAAGATGTAAATAAGAGCACATCCTCGTTTGATATGCAGGCAAAGATCACACATCCGGTGTTTATATGTAAACAAAGATCACGTACACAGCGAGGTTGCGCAAACCAACGAATCAGCTCACATCACTTTGAGTAGACAAAAGCTCAGAAGAGAGGCTGTCCAACCTTGATGGCTCACGACATGGAGGACCCAAGAACCAACAGAGAAGGTAAACCCGCCTGCAACAAGAAGGAAAAGAGAGAACAAACAGCATACCAGCTCATAGAAGTTTCATCAAACAGGCCAGGAGCATCGTAACTGAAGAACACCTCACCTTGGTATGATAACAATGAGTAGCAGAATGGAAGGAACAATACCAAATCAAACAAATGAGAGCAGCCCCGGTGATCTGAAAGAAAGAGAAGAAAAGGAAAGTGAAGAATCAAATCGCACATGTAGCAAAAACAGGAAAGCTGGGTCAGTTTCGTGAAAAAGGACCTGCGCCGGAAGGGGAGAGGGAGGCAAACTCGGGGTGAGAAGGACGGCGCCGAGCGCACTAACAACGTCCCCTGGCCGGCGGCACCGCCTCACAAGGTCCAGCCCGCTCCTTCACCCTCTCTCGGGACTCCTCCCTCTTCCCTGCAGCTCGAGCCAAGCGCGACGGGCTGGCTTCTTCTTGCCCTCGTCGCTTGCCTGCCTCCCTGCTCTTTCACCCCACGAACGACCTCGTCTAGCTGCTGCCGATCTAGAACCAGGTGAAGCGCGACGACCTCAGGCAGGATTTGGAGAGCATGGAGGAAGAAGGCGATGTAGAGGGGAAAGAGAAGGGTAGCCAGTGGTGAGGCGGCGACCGACCGGCGGCACCTCCTGGCTCGCTCCCTCCTCGATCTATCCTCTGCAATGGCTGCTCGCTCCATCGATCTCTCATCCTCGTCGTCATCGATCCGCTCCTCCCCTACCGCTGAACTCCGACGCGGGGCAGAACGGGGGCTTCTTGGGGCCAAGAAGGAGTCCGGCCGAGTGGCTCTGATGAGATGGGGAGAGCGGGGGGAAGGCGGCGGCTGCACAGGGAAGCGTGGGGAGTGGAAAGAGGGGAAGCAGGGACGTGGGGCTCGAGGAGAGCGACGATTGGTTGATAGGGTTTCACCGACCCAGCCCACGTCGCCCACGGCCACCACGGTTAAACGTTTTCTCACGTAAGACACACGCGACGCAGAGACGGGACGCTGCCTGCAAAGTTGGGCCCGCAAGAAAGGAGGCCCATCCGTCATCCAGCTAAGCACGAAAGAACAATGTACAGATAGACAAATGGTGGGATGTTTGACAGCGCTGTAAAAACCAGCCAGCGAGGCAGAACGTGCGAGCCGGATCGCTCGCATGCCGCGGACGCGCTGGAATGCCGGGTTGCGTAGTGTGATTTATATGTTCAATCGGGCGCTGCCGCGCTGGGTTATGGGCTTTTCCAAGCCGTTTTCGTCTATGGGCCCGTTGTTTTTTTATTTTCATTGTCATTTACCCTTTGGTATGTATTTGGGTTGAGTCGCTCAAAAAAAATGTATTTGGGTTGATTCCCCTAAAAAATGTATTTAGGTTGATATTTTGATTATCCTATATTTCTTGTTTTATTCTTTTTTCTTGTTCATTATTTTAAAAATCTTTTCATTTCCTATTTTTTGTAAGCAATTGCCAACCTATATATAAATTGTAAGAGTTATTTCTGGTTTGCCATATGTTGCTGGTTGACATGATAATTTGAAATGACTTGGCATGTGTTGTGAGCAAAAGAGCTGCCATCTGGTGGTACGATATTTTGCCATCCAAAGTAAAAATAGAAAAGGCACTATTCTAAGTTTCCATGTGTATATGATAAATCTACCAGGTTGACATGATGATTAAAAAAATTGCCATGCGGGAAAAACTACAAATTTCCATGGGAATTAAAAACTAGTTGCCGCGGTGACAGAAAAATGCCATGGCAAAAAAAATTCTACTTAAGTCGCCATAGGAAACCCACCTTATTTTATCGTATAAACACAACATAATTTGCCATTGGTTTACAGGGTTTTTTTTAGATCCATTGGTTTATAGGTTAATGTATTCCGTTTGGGTGGAAACAACTTTTTTTTGTTGAGAAAAACAAGTGCAACAATTCTTGCATAAGTTACAGTTGTCCAGTCCTAACAGCAATGACATTAGGCGTGCAACAGCTGCATCATGAATATGGGCGCAAGGTCAGCAGGCTTACTGTGCGGGAGATGGATGAATCCCTCATGGATATGTCCCTGACGCTGGAGATGTGGCTTGTAGAAGTCCGTCTCATCGGCAGCGATAGTGAGCACGTCGAGGCGCTCCTTCGGCGCGGCGGCCATGGAGTAGGGAGGTGCAGTGCTATGTAGGGTGGCGGACGGGACTACGCGCTAGAGACCGTGGAGGAAGAGCCGACTTCGTGCACGCCCTCTATCACGACCTACTCCTCGTCCACCCGGTCTCTTTGGGCTCCTCCTCTCCGCGGCCACCTATCCCGCCACCTCCGCCACCCACCCCGTCTTCCTCCTCCTTCGATACTTGCCCCGACGCTCCCGCTAGCTCTTCTCCTTATTCGTCTTCTCCTTCCCGTCGCTCCTCTCGATTGCCGCCGTCGCGCGCTCTACCACCACCTCCCCGCCGATGAGATCGCGCCACCACCACCCGCGACGAGGGTGCCGATGTCGTGCGCACTATAGGATGTGGTGTCCAATGGGAGAACGCGCGCAACGGCGTGGAGAGGAGAGGGCCGAGCAGGCACGCCAAGGATGGCGGCGGGGAGGTGGGGTCTTGGATTGAAGGCGAGTGGAATCGAAGAAGGCGGGGGGAATGAAGAGAGTGGCGAGTGAGAGAGGAAACTAGATATGGTAGAGGATTGCGTTCGCGATGGGCCAAGTTTCTGCAAACAGGTCTGCGTGATGATCTCGCCCCCCCCCCCCCCCCTTGTGGAAACTCTCTATCTCCCTCTCGCTTCAAAATCCGATGTCATGAAACACGTTCGCCGTGGGAGAAATATGACATCTTCACACCGGCCCTACACGCTCCCCCGCTGGAGTCGTCCACAGAGGACCAGTTCTTTTGATGGCATTTTTAGACTTCTAGAATAAATTGCCTCATATCCAGCCTATTCTAGCAGGCCAACCAAAAATATATTTTAGAAGCCTATTAGTCAAGTCTTAATTAGTAGGCTTCTAAAAAAGATGGTTGAGCTTTTATTTAGAATAAGCTGAGTAGGCTAACAAAAGAACTGGCATATCGTCATATTGAGTCCAAGCTTGTCGTGCAATGTTTTTGGATGCCGATAAGTGCCACATGTGTGGGTGTTAGGGGGTCTGCCCACATATTTTGTGTGGTGTATAAGAGGAACAGTCCACACACCTGCGTGTGGACAAAATAAGTAATGCTCACACACCTTTTTTTTCCTCACGATCCCTCTCACACGCGTGCGTGTGGGCGAAATAGATAACGCCCACACGCCCCGTACATCAGGCTTCGTACCTCGTGGTCCTGCACGCCCCGCCTGACAGTCACCACGCGTCCTGCAGTTGCCATGGTCCAGACCCTCGTGTATGTTCGTTTAACTGTAGTTGCCATGTCGCTGAACTTCGATTGCCATGTCTGACAACTACAATTGCCATGGTTGCTCAACTGCAGGTGCCATGTATGGTCTGCTCTACTGCAATTGCCATGATTTCAAAACTTTAGGAGTTGCCACCCACTAACACTGGGCAGTTGCCATGTAGCACTACAAAAAGGCAAGGCAAAAAAACATGTTCGGGTAATAGAGAGAGTTGCCATGTGCTCACAAGCACGCTAGGGCAGTTGCCATGTAAAGAGAAAGTGTTGCCATCTGCATACGTGCACGCTAGGGCAGTTGCCATGTACCATGCAAAAACACATGGCAAGTCGGATAAAAGAGAGTTGACATATGCTTACAAGCAAAACTTGGGCAGTTGCCATGTACCCTGCAGAAACACATGGCAACTGCCAGCTTTGGGTGTGGGCGAGAAGACGGGCGTGTGGACGAAGTGATAAACGCCCCCACACCAGCCCCCTCTGCGTGCGAGAAAACTGGTGTGTGAGCGAATTGCTAAACGCTCACACATCAGCCCCGTGTGGTGAAAAATGACGTGTGGGCGACCGAATGAATGCCCACACACCAGCTTAGTCCTACGTGACACACAAAAACTGTTAGAACGCGCCAAGATTCGTACAGAATTGGTTGGACGATGATCCATACGTGTGGGCGAGTTGCCAGGCGCCCACACGTGTGGGCGTTAGTGTTTTCGTTGTTTTTCAAGATAGCCTCCCAGTTGATTCTTCTATGTGTGTTCCCACATGAGTTTCTAGCTGAAAAAAGATCAAATTGATCAGTGCCCGTGTACAATGTACTCACACTTATGGTCGAGAAAGCAATTGACATGCCTTAGTAATCGATCCCAGCACATGTGTGTTATTTCGTCGCCGATGTGGCTCCGACGAGCTGGTCAGCTGGAGGTGTCATGAGCGACTTGATCCGACAAGGACGGTGTTTAAGGATTACATCATAGTAAGATAGGTCAGAAAGTCCCAAGTGTGGGTGGTATAAATAAAATCACAGACATAAAATACAAAGAAATTATGAACCGCGAATTTCTTCTTTTAAATAACTTGTGCAACTCTCTAGAGCTTCCGTCACCGTGCAAAGACGGCTAGCTGTTCACAATACGATTCAGAAAAAGAAGCTAAGCTGATGAGAACACGACAGTCGATCTAGTCAAACACGGCCAGCTTCTGGTACTCGTCGCCGGCGATGGCCTGCATCATGATGGCCTCGGGGTTCACCACGCCGTCGTTCTGCAGGAAGATCTTGAGGATGTTCTTGGAGAAGCCGCTCACAATGGCCACCCCGGGCTGGGTCGACGTCACCAGCATCGAGCTGGAGTCGCGCAGGTTCCAGAAGACGATCTGCGGCACCACGTCGCCGTAGCCGGCGGCCCTGAACTTCTCGCAGATCACCTTGTAGTCCGTCTCCCACGACGGCCCCCTGCCGAAGTAGGCGCCCGACGTACACGAACACGGTCCTGATCATCTTCTCCGGCGCAAGTCCGGCGTCCACGGCCGTGCGGAGGATCTGGTCAAACACCCCTTGGAAGTTGGTGCTCCCGCCCCACTCCAAGCGCTCCACGAACTTCATCTTCTCCCACAGGGTATTGCCTTTGATCAGGTGGATCGAGGGCCTTGAATGGAACGTGATCACCTTGCCCCTCCACGGCTTCTCGCTGAGCTCCGACGCGAGCACCCCCAGCGTGATGCACACCTCCATCGGGGTGCCGGTCATGCTGGCGGACACGTCGCAGACGGAGATGCAGTTGCGCAGCGCCCCCTTGGCGCGGAGGTCGTCCACCATGCGGCGCCACTAAAGCTTGGAGACGTCGTCCTCCTGGCCAAGGAGTGCGGCCGCCGCGATCTCGTGTGGCAGGAGCGCGCCCGCCGAGATCTTGGCCTTGCCGGCCTTCACGTCATCCAGGTACCTGCCGAAGCGCACCTCGTCGTGCTTCTTGAACAGGAGCTTGTAGCGCCTCATGGCCACCGAGGCCACTCAAGTGTAGGGGAGCTCCGACCACCGCTGCGCGCTCATGTACACCTCCGGAAGCTTCAGGACCTTGCGCAGCGGCACGAGCACCTGACGGCGAAGGCGGTGGAGGGCGTGATACGTGTAGTGCTCGTCCGAGAGTTGGGCGTACTCGGGGTCTGAGTCGCGCGGGAAGAGGCGACGAGCGATGGCCTCGCAGAGCAGCGTGGTGCGGTCGCACGACGAGCCCGGCGTGGGGCACCACTTGGCGGCGAGCCCGATCTTCATCTTCTTCCCGCCGTGGGCAAGCTGTTCGAGGTCCGAGGTGAGGAGCGCGGCGAAGAAGTCCGCGATGGCGTCGAACAAGAAACGGTAGGCCCGGTCTCCGTAGTACGTCTCCAGCGACTGCACGGCGAGCTTGGCCACCTTCCAGACCTTCTTGGACATCTGCCGCTTAAGTGGGGAGGTCTTCTTCTGATCCACCTCCATCACCTCCGGGACCACGACAGGGTCAGGGACGACCTCCATCGCCTCCGACTTCTGCTCGGCTGCCTCCGGGACAGCGACGGGATCAGGGACGACCTCCATCGCCTCCGGCTTCTGCTCTGCTGCCTCCGGGACCGCGACGGAGACAGGGACGGCCTTGCTCTGCATGGATTTGTAGAGCGAAAAGGTGTGACGACACCCGGGTGCCCCGGCACCCGGTTATCCCGTCCGTCGAATGAGTTAAAGATTCGTGCCGTGTAGCTTTCAGGTACAGACGCTTGTACAGTACTAGTATGATTAGCAGGCTTTATCAGGGAGACAAATAGCGACGGGAGGAGAGAGGCATGGCAGGAATAGGCTCTGCAAGTATAGGTCTGTCAGCCTCGGGAGGAGTGAGGCATGGCAGGAATCGGGCTGGAAAAGATATTGCTGTCCATGGGTGGTGTTTATTAAGGTGACAGCAGAGGGAGAACGATGCATGCGCACAGTTGCATGACATGATATCCCCTTGCGCACAGTCTGCATCCCTTCTTTTCATTTGTCACTAGTGTGAGCTTTCTTGGTCACCGGAGAGAGTAGCGGCCGGTGTGGTTCTTTCTAGCAGACAACGCCGCCGGCGGGGGAGTTCTGTATGTATGAGATGGGCAACGTCCAGCCTGGCATTGCAATCCACCTACAAGGGGAGGCATCGTCATCCGCTTCTTCATCAGCGTCGACGGAGAGATCTCATGTTCTTCGTAAGCCGCCAGTGGCGGTAAGATTTCTTGTTCTCAGATGATATATCAGACGTCCAGCTACTCTACATCTCCCGCTGCATCTAACACGCATGTGGTCTGCACAGTGCACCGGTAAGGGGTGCATCTTTTGCACGCGTGCTATCACGGCGAGGTATGCTGCCGCACAGATATCAACTCGAAGAAACAGAGAGCCGGAGGTGAACGCGGTTGGGGAAGTAACACAACTGATGGCGGATGGATTGGCCGGAGCAGATGGTGGACGGCATGTCGGGCAGGCAAGTGAGCATGTCCAGCTGCACCATCCGCCGGTGAGTCCCGCAGCTAGTCCGGCTGCTAGTCCTGCTGCAATATCAAGGACGCTATGCACCGAGAATGCATGGCAAGTAGCAGTGAACCAAGACGTGGGGAGGTTGAAGACGACACGTCTCATCGCCAGTGGCTCGTTTGAAACACCGGCCGACACGTACATCTACCTCTGAGTACTCTAGCAGGCAGACATGTCATATCATGTACCAATATTCATAGGTTGTAGGTCGGTGTAGGTGCGTAACAGTAGAGCTATACTAGACTAGTTTATATTGATTGCGTCAAACGGCCACCGCCTAATCAAGAAACAGACCTGTTATTATATTCATTGGTTAGATAGCTTGGCACAAATCTCAACGCAGCCAGACTGGACGAACGGTCCAGATAACCGGGTGTCTAGACACCCGGGATCTGAAAGTCCGGTCTCCATGGTTTTTATCTGCCTCTCCGGCCTTTCTTCGACCGGCCGACGCAAAACTGCCACATGGGAAAGCAACCAGATCGGGGTTGCCTTTGCAAGTTCATACAGAGTAAAAACATGGCCGCGTGCTGCCGTTTCACTTCGGACCGAGCGGCCTCAAGTCTCCGCTTCGGTCTCTGTCCCGAATCACAGCCAGCTGCTTTGCTCCGTTCGCCACTAGAGAATCTCAAGTCGCGCTAAAACCGCCCCGGATTCACTTTACCATCTCCTGCGTCGAGCTACTATGTTGCCAAACCGCGAGGCGCACCCCAAGTGGCCAATCCGCTTACACCGCGGGTGAGCCGCCTCCTGCTCCGTTGACTCGCCGCAGCCGCCGTCCGAACCGGTCTGACAGGATTGCTAAACCCGCCTCTGTTGTCGCGTGCCAAGTTGTCGCGGTCAAACCGCCGTCTCCATTGCAGACGACCCGCCCGCGCTGGCCAACCCGCCAGTCATCCCGACCGGTGCCGGGTCGGAGCTGTCACTCTTGTTGCCCAGCCGCCTCCAAGCGTCGCCTTGTCGAATCCGAGTACTGCCTCAAAACGCCCGCGGTGAACCGACCTGCGTTGCCGAACCACCAAGCGTGCCTCAAGTTGCCGCTGCCCTTTTCCACGTCGTTCGACCCGACTCACTGTCATGGCTTTAACCAGCAGCAGAGAAGTGCTTCAGGATTCGAGTTTTGTAGTAACAGAGAAGAAGATAGTTGTATCCATAATGGGCTGCCGTCGTCTTAAAATCTGCAGGCAGAGACAAGCAAAAACCAATGAAGAATACTATTATACTACTGTAATAGTCAAACCAACCACCGGGGTTGACAGATGCCCTCACACATCCAGAAGAAAACCGGAGACTGGGTGCAAGTTACAGGACCAAGCGCATACACGGTTCAGGTTTCAAGGCTGAGATGGCCGCAGAACAAGATGTATTTATCCGGAATGAGCGTCTGTGCTCATCCGATAAAAATATCAGGTGATACTCATCCTATCTATTTTATCTGTATACAATAATCTGTCTGCAAACAGTTACTCTGTCTTGTAATATTTTACGCAGGACAAAATCCACTACAAAGTGGTATTATGCCATGGAGATGGAGGCATGCCGACATCATTTCAGCACAGCTGGTCGTCGTTACTCAACGGATTCCCGCACCGGTTTATAACACCGTGGCCATCTCTCGCGACCGCGCCGGTTTACAACGCCGTGGCCGTCTGCCACGACCGACCCGCCCGTGAGCGATTTCAACTTCATCTAGTGATCATCAATTTCATGGCGGATTATTTCCGGCCTGGCACATCAGGTGATATCCATCTAAAATATATTTTATTGACACTATTTTTATCAAAGAGCAGTTTATCTTTGCCTTGGTATGCAATATTATATGCAGGACAATTATTCACTGCAATAATAAAGATCATGGAGATATGGCTCGTGCCACTATCATGATGCGCTATCATCTGGTCCAAGACCTACATATGTGCATGCCACCACTTCTTCGGCCGAATTTATATCAACACGATGTGGCTGACTCGCCCGTACGGTTTACCGCGTTCGGGATTGACTTGCCCGTCCGCGCTGGCTTCCAACGCCGCGGCCGGGTCATCTGTCTGAGCCGCCTCTGATGCTGCGATTGTTTTTCTGTCTGTCTCTCGCGGCATGGTCCACATCAACACACCGGGCCGCACCTATCTGCATGAGCTGTTTATTGAATATAAAGCAAGTCACAACTTGGGTAGCCCGGTTTTCTTTCAAATTGGAGGCAAATTATCATCAACCACCGTCTGCACTGGATGGATCAATGGCCAGGCACGCAAGTCGCCGCCACTACAGTTTGGTTAATTTCAAATAGCAATTGGAAGGAACCATTGGCTGAGTTGTTGACACGGCTTATACAGATCATTTATAACCCGTCGCAGTCATCTAAACCTTCTGTGGATTCACATCGTGCTATCAACACCAACGATATACAACTTATGCTGGTTTATATCACGGTCAAATATGGAGAATCTCAAGCCAACTCCTCGAGTCACCTTAAGACTAGGGGGCTATGATGACATGACCCAAAAAATCTTGCCAGTTTCAGCAAATTTAAAAGCCCCAGGACGATGGAGAGAAAGATAACCCGGTCCCGGAAGCTACTGTTATATTAATGAAAATTTTAAGGGCCGTCGGAAAATTTCCGGCTTAGAAAGTATATGACAGTTTCAAAATCCCGGCTCAATGAAGAAGTTCCGGGTCATCAGAAAGGATTCCGGTTTAAAATCCGGCTCAAGTGAAGTCAGTCTAACTGAAGCTCTCAAATATCCGGTTTACAATCTGGTTCAAGAGAAATCTGTCTCCCACAAAGCTCTGAAGCTCTCAAATCCGGTTTAAGAATTTCCGGTTCAAAAAGGAATTAACTTCTCGCAAGTTCGAGTTTAAAGGCTGTCAGAAATTTTCCGGCTGAAAATGAAGATTCCGGTTTAAAATCCGGTTCAAGGGAAAGATGTCTCCCACAAAGCTTTGAAGATCTCAATATTCGGTTCAAAATCCCAGTTCAAGAAGAATTTATCTCTTGTAAAAAGTTAAAGGTTGCGAAGAGGACCTGTTGCCATAATGTGCGGTTCAAACATGGGTATCCTGCCTTATTGGCTTATCATATTATTAATCACTTGGGGGCTTGGTCGTATTCGAACCATAGCTACACCTCTTGATCGGCTCAAGGCCAAAAGAAAATTACTTAGGGGCCAAAGAGAGTATTGCAAAAGCACAACTCAAACATAGGCACCTACTGAGCACAGCTCAAAATGTTACTTGGGGATTCTTTGCTGTCGCAATGAACAAAGAATCTACACTTGTAATAGGCTATCAAGCCACGGCTTGAAAGCCTGGTGTATACACCTAAAACCCCAGGTTAGCCTGCCTTTTTAAGTAAGTCACTCCGCCCAGGTAAACCTGGTATGACCCGTCGAACTTTGACAAGTTACTCTGATAAGACCCTGAACTTGTCAAGTTAAAACGACGATTGGTTAAGGATTGAGGATTATCTTAAAAGGCTTTGCAAAATGGTTTAACTCAGTGGCCTGGCAGCCCATGAAAAACCTCGAATTTGGGGCCTGGCAGCCCGTGAAAAGCCTCGACTACAAGTTTTCATCTGCTTTTATTTGCTAAGTTTTTCTCCATTGATGAGATTTATAATGTTTTTGATAAACCAGCATTCATTAACCCAGCTCGGCTTTCAACTACAAGTTGTCAGTACATGATCAGTTATAATCCGGCTCTTATTAACCCGGTCTGGTTTTGACTATAAGTCACCAGTATTGAATATGGATAAACCGGTGTTTATCACAACCCGGTACGGTTTTATCATAAACCGGCACAGTATGAAAGGAGTTACAATTACTCAAGATTGGGGTTATCACTCTTACTACAAAAAGTTGGTAAACCAACGATGTGATTCCATGTCTCAGGTATGATATATTTCATATTTGATTATTCTTAAGTGCAGCCTTGGTTATAAACCCGGGTTATATGTTGGGCATTATGACCCGTCCGGCGGTAAACCGCCCGGACACTTTAAACTTGTTGTATGCAGAAACAGGTTGAATAAAGCATGATTATAAATCACCGGCGTTTATTAAACCGGCCTGGCTTTCGACTATAAGTCGCTAGTATGATGATAAATTATCCAGTGTTTATTAACCCGCCTGGCTTTGGACTATAAGTTGCCAGTATATATATTTGGATCGCGCCATTGGAATCATGCGCTTATAAATCATTGGATTATATTATTCAAATCTTCAAATAGCCAACATGGCTGGATTTTACTATGGTTATCAGTAACCAGTATTATGATTAAGGTTTTCAAAGTCGCTTCAGCGCAATGGCTATTATTTTATCAATGGATATGATTTATTCTACAATGGAGGAAATAGTCCCGAGTCGCTGCAGGCTTACGACCCGGCACTTGGGGGCTACATTATTTAAGTTGAGATTACATCGAATATGCAAGTCTCATGTCACTTCAAGCATGCACCATGACACTTGGGGGCTAATGCAAAGTCATTTTTTTGCTCATCTTATTGACGACCCGACTCATCACATTATTGAAGGAAATATGCCCTAGAGGCAATAATAAAGTTATTATTTATTTCCTTATATCATGATAAATGTTTATTATTCATGCTAGAATTGTATTAACCGGAAACATAATACATGTGTGAATACATAGACAAACAGAGTGTCACTAGTATGCCTCTACTTGACTAGCTTGTTAATCAAAGATGGTTATGTTTCCTAACCATGGACAAAGAGTTGTTATTTGATTAACGGGATCACATCATTAGTTGAATGATCTGATTGACATGATCCATTCCGTTAGCTTAGCACCCGATCGTTTAGTATGTTGCTATTGCTTTCTTCATGACTTATACATGTTCCTATGACTATGAGATTATGCAACTCCCGTTTGCCGGAGGAACACTTTGTGTGCTACCAAACGTCACAACGTAACTGGGTGATTATAAAGGAGCTCTACAGGTGTCTCCAAAGGTACATGTTGGGTTGGCGTATTTCGAGATTAGGATTTGTCACTCCGAATGTCGGAGAGGTATCTCTGGGCCCTCTCGGTAATGCACATCACATAAGCCTTGCAAGCATTGCAACTAATGAGTTAGTTGCGAGATGATGTATTACGGAACAAGTAAAGAGACTTGCCGGTAACGAGATTGAACTAGGTATTGGATACCGACGATCGAATCTCAGGCAAGTAACATACCGATGACAAAGGGAACAACGTATGTTGTTATGCGGTCTGACCGATAAAGATCTTAGTAGAATATGTAGGAGCCAATATGGGCATCCAGGTCCTGCTATTGGTTATTGACCGGAGACGTGTCTCGGTCATGTCTACATTGTTCTCGAACCGTAGGGTCCGCACGCTTAAGGTTTTCAATGACAGTTATATTATGAGTTTATGAGTTTTGATGTACCGAAGGAGTTCGGAGTCCCGGATGAGATCGGGGACATGACGAGGAGTCTCGAAATGGTCGAGACATAAAGATCGATATATTGGACGACTATATTCTGACATCAGAAAGGTTCCGAGTGATTCGGGCATTTTTCGGAGTACCGGGGAGTTACGGGAATACGGGGGGAGAAGTATTGTGCCTTATTGGGCCATACGGGAAAGAGAGAGGGCCTGCCTAGGGCAGGCCGCGCGCCCCCAAGGCCTAGTCCGAATTGGACTAGGGGGAGGGGCTGCGCCCCCTCCTTCCTTCCCTTTCTCCCTTCCCTTTCCTTGTCTCCTACTCCTAATACTTGGAAGGACTCCTAGTTGGACTAGGAAAGGGGGAATCCTACTCCCGGTGGGAGTAGGACTCCCCTAGAGAGGGCCGGCCCTCCCCTCCTCCACTCCTTTATATACGGGGGCAGGGGGCACCCCATAGACACACAAGTTGATCTTCATGATCGTTCCTTAGCCGTGTGCGGTGCCCCCCTCCACCATATTCCACCTCGGTCATATTGTAGCAGTGCTTAGGCGAAGCCCTGCGATGGTTGAACATCAAGATCGTCACCACGCCGTCGTGCTGACGGAACTCCTCCCCGAAGCTTTGCTGGATCGGAGCCCGGGGAGCGTCATCGAGCTGAACATGTGCCAAGAACTCGGAGGTGCCGGAGTAACGGTGCTTGGATCGGTTGGACCGGGAAGACGTACGACTACTTCCTCTATGTTGCATCAACGCTTCCGCTTCGGTCTACGAGGGTACGTAGACAACACTCTCCCATCTCGTTGCTATGCATCACCATGATCTTGCGTGTGCGTAGGAATTTTTTTGAAATTACTACGTTCCCCAACAGTGGTATCAGAGCCCAGGTTTTTATGGTTTGATGTTATATGCACGAGTAGAACATAAGTGAGTTGTGGGCGATATAAGTCATACTGCTTACCAGCATGTCATACTTTGGTTCAGCGGTATTGTTGGATGAAGCTGCCCAGACCGACATTACGCGTACGCTTACGCGAGACTGGTTCTACCGCCGTGCTTTGCACACAGGTGGCTAGCGGGTGTCAGTTTCTCCAACTTTAGTTGAACCGAGTGTGGCTACGCCCGGTCCTTGCGAAGGTTAAAACAACACCAACTTGACAAACTATCGTTGTGGTTTTGATGCGTAGGTAAGATTGGTTCTTGCTTAAGACCGTAGCAGCCACGTAAAACTTGCAACAACAAAGTAGAGGACGTCTAACTTGTTTTTGCAGGGCATGTTGTGATGTGATATGGTCAAAACGTGATGAGATATAAGTTGTTGTATGAGATGATCATGTTTTGTTGAAGTTATCGACAACTAGAAAAAGCCTTATGGTTGTCTCTTTATTGCATAAGATGCAAGCGCCAAATAATTGCTTTACTTTATCGCTATGCGATAGCAATAGTTGCAAGAGCAATAGTTGGCGAGACGACCATGTGATGACATATTGATATAGATCAAGATGATGGAGATCATGGTGTCATGCCGGTGACAATGGAAATCATGACGATGCTTTGGAGATGGAGATCAAAGGCACAAGATGATGATGGCCATATCATGTCACATATTTTGATTGCATGTGATGTTTATCTTTTATGCATCTTATCTTGCTTTGATTGACGGTAGCATTATAAGATGATTCCTCACTAAATTATCAAGAAGTGTTCTCCCTGAGTATGCACCGTTGCGAAAGTTCTTTGTGCTGAGACACCACGTGATGATCGGGTGTGATAGGCTCTACGTTCAAATACAACGGGTGCAAAACAGTTGCACACGCAGAATACTCAGGTTATACTTGACGAGCCAAGCATATAGAGATATGGCCTCGGAACACGGAGACCGAAAGGTCGAGCGTGAATCATATAGTAGATATGATCAACATAGTGATGTTCACCATTGAAACTACTCCATCTCACGTGATGATCGGACATGGTTTAGTTGATTTGGATCACGTGATCACTCAGAAGATTAGAGGGATGTCTTTCTAAGTGGGAGTTCTTAAGTAATATGATTAATTGAACTTTAAATTTATCATGAACTTAGTCCTGGTAGTATTTTGCAAATTATGTTGTAGATCAATAGCTCATGTTGTTGCTTTCATGTGTTTATTTTGATATGTTCCTAGAGAAAATTGTGTTGAAAGATGTTAGTAGCAATGATGCGGATTGGATCCGTGATATGAGGTTTATCCTCATTGCTGCACAGAAAAATTATGTCCTTGATGCACCGCTAGGTGACAGACCTATTGCAGGAGCAGATGCAGACGTTATGAACGTTTGGCTAGCTCAATATGATGACTACTTGATAGTTTAGTGCACCATGCTTAACGGCTTAGAATCGGGACTTCAAAGATGTTTTGAACGTCATGGACCATATGAGATGTTCCAGGAGTTGAAGTTAATATTTCAAGCAAATACCCGAGTTGAGAGATATGAAGTCTCCAACAAGTTCTATAGCTAAAAGATGGAAGAGAATCGCTCAACTGGTGAGCATGTGCTCAGATTGTCTGGGTACTACAATCGCTTGAATCAAGTGGGAGTTAATCTTCCAGATAAAATAGTGATTGACAGAATTCTCTAGTCACCATCACCAAGTTAGTAGAACTTCGTGATGAACTATAGTATGCAAGGGATGACAAAAACGACTCCCGAGCTTTTCATGATGATGAAATCGATGAAGGTATAAATCGAGAAAAACATCAAGTGTTGATGGTTGACAAGATCACTAGTTTCAAGAAAAGGGCAAAGGAAGAAAGGGAACTTCAAGAAGAACGGCAAGCGAGTTGCTGCTCAAGTGAAGAAGCCCAAGTCTGGACCTAAGCCTGATACTAAGTGCTTCTACTGTAAAGGAATTCTCTAGTCACCATCACCATCACCAAGTTAGTAGAACTTCGTGATGAACTATAGTATGCAAGGGATGACAAAAACGACTCCCGAGCTTTTCATGATGATGAAATCGATGAAGGTAGAAATCGAGAAAAACATCAAGTGTTGATGGTTGACAAGATCACTAGTTTCAAGAAAAGGGCAAAGGAAGAAAGGGAACTTCAAGAAGAACGGCAAGCGAGTTGCTGCTCAAGTGAAGAATCCCAAGTCTGGACCTAAGCCTGATACTAAGTGCTTCTACTGTAAAGGAACTGGTCACTGGAAGCGGAACTACCCCAAGTGATTGGCGGATAAGAAGGATGGCAAAGTGAACATAAGTATATTTGATATACATGTTATTGATGTGTACTTTACTAGTGTTTATAGCAACCCCTCGGTATTTGATACTAGTTCAGTTGCTAAGATTAGTAACTCGAAACGGGAGTTGCAGAATAAACAAAGACTAGTTAAGGGTGAAGTGACGATGTGTGTTGGAAGTGGCTCCAAGATTGATATGATCATCATCGCACACTCCCTATACTTTCGGGATTAGTGTTGAACCTAAATAAGTGTTATTTGGTGTTTGCGTTGAGCATGAATATGATTTGATCATGTTTATTGTAATACGGTTATTCATTTAAGTAAAAGAATAAATTGTTGTTCTGTTTACATGAATAAAACCTTATATGGTTACACACCCAATGAAAATGGTTCATTGGATCTCGATCATAGTGATACACATATTCATAATATTGAAACCAAAAGATGCAAAGTTAATAATGATAGTGCAACTTATTTGTGGCACTGCCGTTTAGGTCATATTGGTGTAAAGCGCATGAAGAAACTCCATGCTGATGGGCTTTTGGAATCACTTGCTATGAATCAGTTGATGCTTGCGAACCATGCCTCATGGGCAAGATGACTAAGACTCCGTTCTTCGGAACAATGGAGCGAGCAACAGATTTGTTGGAAATCATACATACTGATGTATGTGGTCCGATGAATATTGAGGCTCGCGACAGGTATCATTATTTTCTATTCTTCACAGATAATTTGAGCAGATATGAGTATATCTACTTGATGAAACATAAGTCTGAAACATTTGAAAAGTTCAAAGAATTTCAGAGTGAAGTGGAAAATCATCGTAACAAGAAAATAAAGTTTCTACGATCTGATCATGGAGAAGAGTATTTGAGTTACGAGTTTGGTCTTCAGTTAAAACAATGTGAAATAGTTTCACTACTCATGCCACCTGGAACACCACAGTGTAATAGTGTGTCCGAACGTCGTAATCGTACTTTATTTGATATGGTGCGATCTATGATGTCTCTTACAGATTTGCCGCTATCATTTTGGGGTTATGCATTAGAGACAGCTACATTCACGTTAAATAGGGAACCATCTAAATCCGTTTGAGATGACACCGTATGAACTATGGTTTAGCAAGAAACCTAAGCTGTCGTTTCTTAAAGTTTGAGGTTGCAATGCTTATGTGAAAAAGTTTCAACTTGATAAGCTCAAACCTAAATCGGAGAAGTGCGTCTTCATAGGATATCCAAAGAAAACTATTGGATACACCTTCTATCACAGATCCGAAGGCAAGACTTTTGTTGCTAAATTCGGAAACTTTCTAGAGAAGGAGTTTCTCTCGAAAGAAGTGAGTGGGAGGAAAGTAGAAAACTTGATAAGGTAATTGTACCTTCTCCCTTATTGGAAAATAGTTCATCACAGAAATCTGTTCCTGTGACTACTACACCAATTAGTGAGGAAGCTCATGATGATGATCATGTAACTTCAGATCAAGTTACTACCGAATCTCGTAGGTAAACCAGAGTGAGATCCGCACCAGAGTGGTATGGCAATCCTATTCTGGAGGTCATGTTACTTGACCATGACGAACCTACGAACTATGAGGAAGCGATGATGAGCCCAGATTCTGATAAATGGCTTGAGGCCATGAAATCTGAGATAGGATCCATGTATGAGAACAAAGTGTGGACTTTGGTGGACTTGCCCGAGGATCGGCAAGCCATTGATAATAAATGGATCTTCAAGAGGAAGACGGACACGGATAGTAGTGTTACTATCTACAAAGCTAGAATTGTTGCAAAAGGTTTTCGACAAGTTCAAGGTGTTGACTACGATGAGATTTTCTCACTCGTATCGATGCTTAAAGTCTGTCCGAATCATGTTAGCAATTGCCGCATTTTATGAAATCTGGCAAATGGATAACAAAACTGCAATCCTTAATGGATTTCTTAAAGAAGAGTTGTATATGATGCAACCAGAAGGTTTTGTCAATCCTAAAGGTGTTAACAAAATATGCAAGCTCCAACGATCCATCTATGGACTGGTGCAAGCATCTCGGAGTTGGAATATACGCTTTGATAAGTTGATCAAAGCATATAGTTTTATACAGACTTACGGTGAAGCCTGTATTTACAAGAAAGTGAGTGGGAGCACTACGGCATTTCTGATAAGTATATGTGAATGACATATTGTTGATCAGAAATAATGTAGAATTATTCTGTAAAGCATAAAGGAGTGTTTGAAAGGAGTTTTTCAAAGAAAGACTTCGGTGAAGCTGCTTACATATTGAGCTTCAAGATCTATAGAGATAGATCAAGACGCTTGATAAGTTTTTCCAATGAGTACATACCTTGACAAGATTTTGAAGTAGTTCAAAATGGAGCAGTCAAGGAAAGAGTTCTTGCCTGTATTACAAGGTGTGAAGTTGAGTAAGACTCAAAACCCGACCACGGCAGAAGATAGAAAGAGAATGAAAGTCATTCCCTATGCCTTGGCCATAGGTTCTATAAAGTATGTCATGCTGTGTACCAGATCTGTTGTATACCCTGCACTGATTTGGCAAGGGAGTACAATAGTGATCTAGGAGTAGATCACTGGACAGCGGTCAGGATTATCCTTAGTGAAATAAGGATATGTTTCTCGATTATGGATGTGACAAAAAGGTTCGTCGTAAAGGGTTACATCGATGCAAGTTTTGACACTGATCCAGATGACTCTAAGTCTCAATCTGGATACATATTGAAAGTGGGAGCAATTAGCTAGAGTAGCTCCATGCAGAGCATTGTTGACATAGGAATTTGCAAAATACATGCGGATCTGAATGTGGCAGACCCGTTGACTAAACTTCTCTCACAAGCAAAACATGATCACTTTTTGGGTCTTAATCACATAGCGATGTGAACTAGATTATTGAATCTAGTAAACCCTTTGGGTGTTAGTCAGATGGAGATGTGAACCGATCACATAAAGATGTGAACTATTGATGTTAAATCACATGGCGATGTGATCTAGATTATTGACTCTAGTGCAAGTGGGAGACTAAAGGAAATATGCCCTAGAGGCAATAATAAAGTTATTATTTATTTCCTTATATCATGATAAATGTTTGTTATTCATACTAGAATTGTATTAACCGGAAACATAATACATGTGTGAATACATAGACAAACAGAGTGTCACTAGTATGCCTCTACTTGACTAGCTCGTTAATCAAAGATGGTTATGTTTCCTAACCATGGACAAAGAGTTGTTATTTGATTAACGGGATCACATCATTACTTGAATGATCTGATTGACATGACCCATTCCATTAGCTTAGCAACCGATCGTTTAGTATGTTGCTATTGCTTTCTTCATGACTTATACATGTTCCTATGACTATGAGATTATGCAACTCCCGTTTGCCGGAGGAACACTTTGTGTGCTACCAAACGTCACAACGTAACTGGGTGATTATAAAGGAGCTCTACAGGTGTCTCCAAAGGTACATGTTGGGTTGGCGTATTTCGAGATTAGGATTTGTCACTCCGAATGTCGGAGAGGTATCTCTGGGCCCTCTCGGTAATGCACATCACATAAGCCTTGCAAGCATTGCAACTAATGAGTTAGTTGCGAGATGATGTATTACGGAACGAGTAAAGAGACTTGCCGGTAACGAGATTGAACTATGTATTGGATACCGACGATCGAATCTCAGGCAAGTAACATACCGATGACAAAGGGAACAACGTATGTTGTTATGCGGTCTGACCGATAAAGATCTTAGTTGAATATGTAGGAGCCAATATGGGCATCCAGGTCCCGCTATTGGTTATTGACCGGAGACGTGTCTCGGTCATGTCTACATTGTTCTCGAACCGTAGGGTCCGCACGCTTAAGGTTTTCGATGACAGTTATATTATGAGTTTATGAGTTTTGATGTACCGAAGGAGTTTGGAGTCCCGGATGAGATCGGGGACATGACGAGGAGTCTCGAAATGGTCGAGACATAAAGATCGATATATTGGACGACTATATTCGGACATCGGAAAGGTTCCGAGTGATTCGGGTATTTTCGGAGTACCAGGGAGTTACAGGAATACGGGGGGAGAAGTATTGGGCCTTATTGGGCCATACGGGAAAGAGAGAGGGGCTGCCTAGGGCAGGCCGCGCGCCCCACAAGGCCTAGTCCGAATTGGACTAGGGGGGGGGGGGGCTGCGCCCCCTCCTTCCTTCCCTTCTCCCTTCCCTTTCCTTGTCTCATACTCCTAATACTTGGAAGGACTCCTAGTTGGACTAGGAAAGGGGGAATCCTACTCCGGTGGGAGTAGGACTCCCCTAGGGCGCGCCATAGAGAGGGTCGGCCCTCCCCTCCTCCACTCCTTTATATACGGGGGCAGGGGGCACCCCATAGACACACAAGTTGATCTTCGTGATCGTTCCTTAGCCGTGTGCGGTGCCCCCCTCCACCATATTCCACCTCGGTCATATTGTAGCAGTGCTTAGGCGAAGCCCTGCGACGGTTGAACATCAAGATCGTCACCACGCCGTCGTGCTAACGGAACTCCTCCCCGAAGCTTTGCTGGATCGGAGCCCGGGGAGCGTCATCGAGCTGAACGTGTGCCAAGAACTCGGAGGTGCCGGAGTAACGGTGCTTGGATCGGTTGGACCGGGAAGACGTACGACTACTTCCTCTATGTTGCATCAATGCTTCCGCTTCGGTCTACGAGGGTACGTAGACAACACTCTCCCATCTCGTTGCTATGCATCACCATGATCTTGCGTGTGCGTAGGAAATTTTTTGAAATTACTACGTTCCCCAACAATTATAATGAGCCAGCCCATGGGGGCTACCAATTGCTCCTGTCAACAATTCAAGGTGCACAAGTCTTAATCCATTATATTGAAGGTTTATTGCTCAGTTGGTAAAGCACAAAGCTCTTAACCTTGTGGACGTGGGTTCAAGCCCCATGATGGGGGTTACATCATATGATGTTATTTTCAATGAAGTATATATAAAGTCCGAGCTCAATATTATCTTACTGAGCCGGCCCTTGGGGGCTACATGTTGCTGTTCAAATCTACATGATCATATTTATAAAGTCCCTGCTCATTATTGCATAATGACCCGGCCCTTGGGGGCTACACTGGTTGAAGTTTTTGAGCATCAGGCAATTACAAAGTCACAGGTTGCTGCAAGCATGACAACCCAGCACTTGGGGGCTACATAATATGGAATATTCAGTTGTGACTAGTGACTGCGAGGAACAATCTGGATTTCTTCAAGGTTGCAACATTTATATCGACACAAGTCTTAAGCTATCACTATGTTCTCCTCTTAAGACTTGGGGGCTACAGGTAATATGCATATAAAGGAGGAACATCTTTAAATTCTCAGTTTTGGGAAAATCAGGAAGATTAATTGTGTGATCCGGCGTTGGCGACAATTATAACCCGGCGTCTATAAACGGTCATGACCCAAGATCATCAGTTTTCATAACCCGACAATTTTGGCAATAATAAACCGACAAGTTCTACATTTTCAAACCGGCGGATATCAGTTGAATATTTGAAGACCAATATTTTTGTCAAATCAGAGCATTGAAGGCCGATTCAAATGGATTCTTTATTTGCAAAATATCTTCTGCAAGCAAGTTGATTATGAAGCTGGTCTATTGATTCGGATTTTTTAGAAGGAAGAAATGACAAGGACTTAAGGATGATCAAGTGCCGGTTTATAAGAATATTTATACCGGAGCACAACCTGCCAAATTTGTTCTTGTGTTTATGTTGCATATCAGTTTAACATGGATAAATCCAAATTAAACTGGGGGCTAATGTCGGGGATATACCCCGCGGCGTAACCCGGCCGGAAGTATAACCCGGCCGGACTTGGCGCTTCATCATAACCCGCCAGAGGACTGGCGATTCATGGGTCTGGCGGTTCACTGGTCTGACGATTTACGAGCCTGACAATTCATGAATGACCCCAACGACGGGTCAGATAAAGGACAAGGCCCAAGGCCCAGAAGGCCGGTTCATGTTAATGGTGGGCTGATTTATGAGGAAAGCGAAAGGACTATTCCCTTACAAAGGAAGCAAGACTAGGACTCCACTTGTAATAGAGTAATCCTAATCCAACTAGGACTAGTCATGTAAACCGCCCCTTCAACATATATAAGGAGGGGTAGGGCTCCCCAAAGAGGGAGAGAAAAGAAGCAAGAAGAAACAATCTCGAGGGCTAGACACAAAGAGCCGGTTTACCGGTGAGGGAGTCCTGGATTAGGGGGTATCCGGACAGCCGGACTATATCCTTTGGCCGGACTGTTGGATTATGAAGATACAAGATTGAAGACTTCGTCTCGTGTCCAGATGGGACTCTCCTTGGCGTGGAACGAAAGCTTGGCAATACGGATATGTAGATCTCCTCCCTTGTAACCAACTCTGTGTAACCCTAGCCCCCTCCGGTGTCTATATAAACCGAAGGGTTTAGTCCGTAGGACAACAACAATCATACCATAGGCTAGCTTCTAGGGTTTAGCCTCTACGATCTCGTGGTAGATCAACTCTTGTAATACTCATATCATCAAGATCAATCAAGTAGGAAGTAGGGTATTACCTCCATCGAGAGGGCCCGAACCTGGGTAAACATCGTGTCCCCCGCCTCCTGTTACCATCCGCCTTAGACGCACAGTTCGGGACCCCCTACCCGAGATCCGCCGGTTTTGACACCGACATTGGTGCTTTCATTGAGAATTCCACTGTGCCGTCACCGTAAGGCTTGATGGCTCCTTCGATCATCGGTAACGATGCGGTCCAGGGTGAGGTCTTCCTCCCCGGACAGATCTTTGTATTCGGCGGCTTCGCACTGCGGGCCAACTCCTTGGCCATCTGGAGAAGATCGAGAGCTACGCCCCTGGCCACCAGGTTAGGTTCGGAAACTTGAACTACACTGCCGACATCCGGGGAGACTTGATCTTCGACGGATTCGAGCCCATGTTAGGTGCGCCGCACAATCACGACGAGCATGACTTAGCTCTACCGTCGGACAATGTTCAGGAGATCACACCTGCAACCACTCAGCCCTCGATCCAGAGCAAATTGTGCCATCCGAGGACGGATGGATAGACCCCGCCTTGGAGGCCACACTCTCAGTGGTGATAGAGCCGAATACTGACTTTACCCCTCGCGAGAGCCATGCTGCCAAACCATTGGATTCGTCCCCGGCCACAGGCTCAGAACCGCCTGCGTCCGTGCCTATCGAATCCGATTGGGCACCGATCATGGAGTTTACCTCCGTGGATATCTTTCAACACTCGCCTTTCGGCGACATGCTAAATTCATTAAAGTCTCTCCCCCTGTCAGGAGAACCTTGGCCGAACTATGTCCGGCTAGGATGGGATGCGGACGACGAAGAAATTTGTTCCCCACCCACCACCCACTTAGTAGCCACTGTAGATGATTTAACCGACATGCTCGACCTCGACGGCATGGACGACGATGCAGGAGACGAATTGGAACCACCGCCCACAGGCCGCTGGACCGCCACTTCATCACACGACATATACATGATGGATGCACCCAAAGAAAACGATGACAAGGAACGGGAGGATGCAGTGAAGGATAGCTCCCTCGAGAAGCAACCAAAGCGTCGGCGTAGGCGCCGCTCCAAAACCCGCCTCAGCAAAAACAACGATAACAGCAGTGAACCAGCAAACGGCGAACGTAGTACGGATCCGCTGTCCGGACACGGCGACGCCACGGATATAGCTCATAAACCTCCCTCCGAAGAGGAAAACAGTCCGGACGAAGAAGCACATATCATCCCGGAAAGGCACTTGGAACAGGAGAACCTCCGCAAAAGGCTTATTGCCACCGCGAGGAGTCTGAAGAAGCAAAAGCAAAGGCTTCAAGCCGCGCAGAATACGCTCAACAGTAGATGGAACAAAGTGCTCGACAACGAGGAAAAGTATGGTGGTAGTTACCATACGAAGAGCTATCCAAAGCGCAAGCTGTTGCCTGAATTTGATGACGAGGCCTTAGAGCCCACACAGCCGAAGAATAAAACGGCCGACCGGTCGGATCAACCACCTTGTGGCGGCGATAGAGCGGCTAACAAGGCCGCACATAAGTCTGCACACGCTTCACATGAAGACTCACATCAGAAGACCGGTGCAACCAGATCCATCTACGGATCAAGGAAACGCGCTCCAGCGCACGACCAAAACCGAATACTACAACCGTCAGAACGCCTCGACACAACAAAATACAGGGGCGCCACACACCCCCTATGCTTCCCCGATGAGGTGCTGGACCATGAATTTCCAGAAGGATTCAAACCAGTGAACATAGAGGCGTACGACGGAACCACACACCCTGGAGTCTGGATTGAGGAATTTATCCTCCACATTCATATGGCTTGCGGAGACGATCTCCACGCCATCAAGTACTTGCCCCTCAAGCTGAAAGGACCAGCTCGACACTGGCTGAAAAGCCTCCCCAAAAACTCAATTGGAAGTTGGGAGGAGCTTGAGGATGCTTTTCGGGCTAATTTTCAAGGGACTTATGTCCGACCTCCGGATGCAGACGATTTAAGTCATATATTTCAACAGCCCGGAGAGTCAGCCCGAAAGCTTTGGAATAGATTTCTCACTAAGAAGAACCAAATCGTCGATTGCCCGCACGCCGAAGCCTTAGCAGCTTTCAAACATAGCGTCCGAGACGAATGGCTCGCCAGGCACCTTGGACAAGAAAAACCGAGAACAATGGCAGCCCTGATAAGCCTCATGACCCTCTTTTGCGCGGGCGAAGATAGCTGGCTAGCTCGTAGTAGCACTAGCGACCCAGGCACATCCGAAGTCAGGGATGGCAATGGAAAACCACGACATAGTAAAAACAAGCGTCGGAATAAAGAATACAGCCCAGATAACACGGCGGTAAACGCCGGATTCAGGGGCTCTCGACCAGGTCAGCGGAAAAAGTCTTTGAAAGGCAACAAAGATGGACGTCCAACCTAAATAAGATTCTAGACAAACTATGTCAGATTCATGGCACCCCCGATAAACCTACAAATCACACCCACAGAGAATGCTGGGTCTTCAAGCAGGCCGGTAAGCTAAACGCCAAACACAAGGGGAGGGAGACACCAAGTGAAGACGAGGACGAACCTCGCTAGCAAAGTGATACGTCTCCAACGTATCTATAATTTTTGATTGCTCCATGCTATATTATCTATTGTTTTGGACTATATTGGGATTTATTTTCCACTTTTATATTATTTTTGGGACTAACCTATTAACCGGAGGCCCAGCCCAGAATTGCTGTTTTTTTGCCTATTTCAGTGTTTCGAAGAAACGGAATATCAAATGGAGTCCAAACGGAATAAAACCTTCGGGAACGTGATTTTCTCACCGAATGTGATCCAGGAGACTTGGACCCTACTCCAAGGGAGTCCAGAGGCGGTCACGAGGGTGGGGGGCGCGCCCCCCTGCCTCGTGGGCCCCTCGGAGCTCCACCGACGTACTCCTTCCTCCTATAGATACCTATGTACCCCCAAACGATCAAATACAGAGCCAAAAACCTAATTCCACTACCGCAACTTTCTGTATCCACGAGATCCCATCTTGGGGCCTGTTCCGGAGCTCCGCCGGAGATGGCCGTCATCACGGAGGGCTTCTACATCATCATAGCCCCTCCGATGAAGTGTGAGTAGTTTACCTCAGACCTTCGGGTCCATAGTTAGTAGCTAGATGGCTTCTTCTCTCTTTTTGGATCACAATACAATGTTCTCCCCCTCTCTTGTGGAGATCTATTCGATGTAATCTTCTTTTTGTGGTGTGTTTGTTGAGACCGATGAATTGTGGGTTTATGATCAAGTCTATCTATGAATAATATTTGAATCTTCTCTGAATTCTTTTATGTATGATTGGTTATCTTTGCAAGTCTCTTCGAATTATCAGTTTGGTTTGGCCTACTAGATTGGTTTTTCTTGACATGGGAGAAGTGCTTAGCTTTGGGTTCGATCTTGCGGTGTCCTTTCCCAGTGACAGAAGGGGCAGCAAGGCACGTATTGCATCGTTGCCATCGAGGATAACAAGATGGGGTTTATTTCATATTGCATGAATTTATCTCTCTACATCATGTCATCTTGCTTAAGGCGTTACTCTGTTTTTAACTTAATACTCTAGATGCATGCTGGATAGCGGTCGATGAGTGGAGTAATAGTAGTAGATGCAGGCAGGAGTCGGTCTACTTGCCTCGGACGTGATGCCTATATACATGATCATACCTAGATATTCTCATAACTATGCTCAATTCTGTCAATTGCTCAACAGTAATTCGTTCACCCACGGTAAAATATTTATGCTCTTGAGAGAAGTCACTAGTGAAACCTATGGCCCCCGGGTCTATCTTCATCATATTAATCTGCCAACACTTTGTTATTTCCTTTGCTTTTTTACTTTGCTTTTATTTTACTTTGCATCTTTATCACAAAATACCAAAAATATTATCCTATCATATCTATCAGATCTCACTCTCGTAAGTGACCGTGAAGGGATTGACAACACCTAATCGCGTTGGTTGCGTTGAGCTATTGTTTTGTGTAGGTACGAGGGACTTGCGTGTGGCCTCCTACTGGATTGATACCTTGGTTCTCAAAAACCGAGGGAAATACTTACGCTACTCTGCTACATCATCCTCTCCTCTTCAGGGAAATCCAACGCAAGCTCAAGAGGTAGCAAGAAGAATTTCTGGCGCCGTTGCTAGGGAGTCTGCACAAAAGTCAAGATTCCAAGTACCCATCACAATCCCTATCTCCCGCATTACATTAGTTGCCATTTGCCTCTCGTTTTCCTCTCCCCCACTTCACCCTTGCCGTTTTATTCGCCCTCTCCTTCTCCTTCTCCTTCTCCTTCTCTTTTTCCGTTTGCCTTTTTCTCGCTTGCCCTTTGTTTGCTCGTGTGTTGGATTGCTTGTTTGTCGCGATGGCTCAAGATACTACCAAATTGTGTGACTTCACCAATACCAACAATAATGATTTCCTTAGCACTCCGATTGCTCCTCTTGCCAATACCGAATCTTGTGAAATCAATACTGCTTTGTTGAATCTTGTTATGAAAGATCAATTCGCCGGCCTTCCTAGTGAAGATGCCGCTACTCATCTGAATTGCTTCGTTGATTTATGTGATATGCAAAAGAAAAAAGATGTCGATAATGATGTTGTTAAATTGAAGCTATTTCCTTTTTCGCTTAGAGATCGTGCTAAAGCTTGGTTTTCGTCTTTGCCTAAAAATAGTATTGATTCTTGGAATAAGTGCAAAGATGCTTTTATCTCTAAGTATTTTCCTCCCGCTAAGATCATCTCTCTTAGAAACGATATTATGAATTTTAAGCAACTTGATCATGAACATGTTGCACAAGCTTGGGATAGAATGAAATTAATGATACGTAATTGCCCTACTCATGGATTGAATTTGTGGATGATTATACAAAATTTTTATGCCGGATTGAATTTTGCTTCTAGAAATCTTTTAGATTCGGCCGCGGGAGGCACTTTTATGGAAATCACTTTAGGAGATGCTACTAAACTCCTAGATAATATTATGATTAATTATTCTCAATGGCGTACTGAAAGATCTTCTAATAAAAAAGTGCATGCAATAGAAGCAATTAATGTTTTGAGTGGAAAGATGGATGAACTTATGAAGTTATTTGCTACTAAGAGTATTTCTTCTGATCCTAATGATATGCCTTTGTCTACTTTGATTGAGAATAATAATGAATCTATGGATGTGAATTTTGTTGGTAGGAATAATTTTGGTAACAACACATATAGAGGGAATTTTAATCCTAGGCCTTATCCTAGTAATCCTTCTAATAATTATGGAAATTCCTACAACAACTCTTATGGAAATTTTAATAAGATTCCCTCTGAATTTGAGAGTAGTGTTAAAGAGTTTATGAATTCACAAAAGAATTTTAATGCTTTGCTTGAAGATAAATTGCTTAAAGTTGATGATTTGGCTAGGAACGTTGATAGAATTTCTCTTGAGGTTGATTCTTTAAAGCTTAGATCTATTCCTCCTAAGCATGATATCAATGAGTCTCTCAAAGCTATGAGAATTTCCATTGATGAGTGCAAGGAAAGAACCGCTAGGATGCGTGCTACGAAAGATGCCTTTATTAAAGCGTGTTCCTCCAATTCTTATGAAAATCAAGATGAAGATCTAAAAGTTATTGATGTGTCCCCTATCAAATCTTTGTTTTGCAATATGAATCTTGATGAAACTGAATATGATCTTCCTTTACCTAGAAGGCGTTCCAAAAATTCGGAGTATTTAGATCTTTATGATGAAATTGATGAAAGTGGGATTGAAAGAAAGAAAACCCTAGATGTTGCTAAACCCACTATATTGGATTTCAAGGAATTTAATTATGAAAGTTGCTCTTTAATTGATTGTATTTCCTTATTGCAATCCGTGCTAAATTCTCCTCATGCTTATAGACAAAAGAAAGCCTTTACCGAACATATTGTTGATGCCTTGATGCAATCTTATGAAGAAAAACTTGAGTTGAAAGTTTCTATACCTAGAAAACTCTATGATGAGTGGGAACCTACTATTAAAATTAAAATTAAAGATCATGAGTTTTATGCTTTGTGTGATTTGGGTGCTAGTGTCTCCACTATCCCCAAAACTTTGTGTGATTTGCTAGATTTCCGTGATTTTGCTGATTGCTCTCTAAACTTGCATCTTGCGGATCCCACTATTAAGAAACCTATGGGAAGAATTAATGTTGTTCTTATTTTTGCAAATAGGAACTATGTGCCCATAGATTTTATCGTTCTTGATATAGATTGCAATCCTTCTTGCCCTATTATTCTTGGTAGACCTTTCCTTAGAACGGTTGGTGCGATTATTGATATGAAGGAAGGGAATATTAGATTTCAATTTCCATTAAAAAGGGGCATGGAACACTTCCCTAGAAAGAAAATAAAATTGCGATATGAAACTATCATGAGAGCCACTTATGGATTGCCTACCAAAGATGACAATACCTAGATCTATCCTCGCTTTTATGCCTAGCTAGGGGCGTTAAACGATAGCGCTTGTTGGGAGGCAACCCAATTTTATTTTTAGTTTTTAGTTTTTTCTTCTGTTTAGGACTAAATAACCCATCTACCTTCTGTTTGTATGTGGTTTTGTGTTTTAATTAGTGTTTGTGCCAAGTTAGACCTATTGGATCTTCTTGGATGATAGTTATTTGATCTTGCTGTAATTTCCAGAAACTTTGCGCTCAGTGCCTGAATTATTAAAAATTATCCGAACGTGATAAAATACTGATTCCAATTGCTGCTGATCAATAAACAAATTTTCTAGGTCTTCCAATTTTGGTAGAATTTTTGGAGTTCCAGAAGTTTGCGTTAGTTACAGATTACTACAGACTGTTCTGTTTTTGACAGATTCTGTTTTTCGTGTGTTGTTTGCTTATTTTGATGAATCTATGGCTAGTAAAATAGTTTATAATCCATAGAGAAGTTGGAATACAGTAGGTTTAACACCAATATAAATAAAGAATTAGTTCATTACAGTACCTTGAAGTGGTCTTTTGATTTCTTTCTCTAACGGAGCTCACGAGATTTCTATTGAGTTTTGTGTTGTGAAGTTTTCAAGTTTTGGGTGAAATCTTTTGATGGATTATGGAACAAGGAGTGGCAAGAGCCTAAGCTTGGGGATTCCCATGGCACCCCCAAGATAATCCAAGGACACCAAAAAGTCAAAGCTTGGGGATGCCCCGGAAGGCATCCCCTCTTTCATCTACTTCCATCGGTAATTTACTTGGAGCTATATTTTTATTCACCAACATGATATGTGTTTTGCTTGGAGCGTCTTGTATTATTTGTGTCTTTGTCTGTTAGTGTGCAACAATCATACTTGTTGTACACACCTTTTGAGAGAGCCATACATTAATTGGAATTTGATAGAATACTCTATGTGCTTCACTTATATCTTTTGAGCTATGTAGTTTTTGCTCTATGTGCTTCACTTATATCTTTTGAGCTTGACAATTTTGCTCTATGTGCTTCACTTAGATATTTTAGAGCACGGTGGTGGATTTGTTTTATAGAAACTATTGATCTCTCATGCTTCACTTAGATTATTTTGATAGTCTTAATAGCATGGTAATTTGCTTAATAATAATATGCTTGGTGTTCAAGATTTGTGAAACTTTCTTTTGAGTGCGTTGAATACTAAGAAAAGATTGATGCTTGATAATTGTTTTGAGATATGAATATGATGATATTAGAGTTATGCTAGTTGAGTAGTTGTGAATTTGAGAAATTCTTGTGTTAAAGTTTGTGATTCCCATAGCATGCACATATGGTGAACCGTTATGTGATGAAGTCGGAGCATGATTTATTTATTGATTGTCTTCCTTATGAGTGGCGGTCGGGGACGAGAGATGGTCTTTTCCTACCAATCTATCCCCCTAGGAGCATGCGCGTAATACTTTGCTTTGATAACTCCTAGATTTTTGCAATGAGTATATGAGTTCTTTATGACTAATGTTGAGTCCATGGATTATACACACTTTTTCCCATCCTTCCACCATTGCTAGCCTCTCTAATACCGCGAACTTTTCGCCGGTATCATACACCCACCATATACCTTCCTCAAAACAGCTACCATACCTACCTATCATGGCATTTCCATAGCCATTCTGAGATATATTGCCATGCAAATTTCCACCGTTCCGTTTATTATGACATGCTCCATCATTATCATATTGCTAGCATGATCATGTAGTTGACATCGTATTCGTGGCAAAGCCACCGTTCAAAATTCTTTCATACATGTCACTCTTGATTCATTGCATATCCCGGTACACCGCTGGAGGCATTCATATAGAGTCATATTTGTTCTAAGTATCGAGTTGTAATTGTTGAGTTGTAAGAAAAATAAAAGTGCGATGATCATCAATTTTTAGAGCATTGTCCAGGGTGAGGAAAGGATGATGGAGACTATGATTTCCCCATAAGTCGGGATGAGACTCCGGACGAAAAAAGGAGGCCATAAAAAAAGAAGAAGAAAAAAGGCCCAAATAAAAAAAATGAGAGAAAAAGAGAGAAGGGACAATGTTACTATCCTTTTACCACACTTGTGCTTCAAAGTAGCGCCATGATCTTCATGATAAAGAGTCTCTCATTTTGTAACTTTCATATACTAGTGGGAATTTTTCATTATAGAACTTGGCTTGTATATTCCAATGATGGGCTTCCTCAAATTGCCCTAGGTCTTCGTGAGCAAGCGAGTTGGATGCACACCCACTTAGTTTCTTTTGTTGAGCTTTCATATACTTATAGCTCTAGTGCATCCGTTGCATGGCAATCCCTACTCACTAACATTGATAACTATTGATGGGCATCTCCATAGCCCATTAATACGCCTAGTTGATGTGAGACTATCTTCCCCTTGTTTTGTCTTCTCCACAACCACCATTCTATTCCACATATAGTGCTATATCCATGGCTCACGCTCATGTATTGCGTGAAGATCGAAAAAGTTTTGAAAATGTTAAAGTATGAAACAATTGCTTGGCTTGTCATCGGGGTTGTGCATGATTTAAATACTTTGTGTGGTGAAGATAGAGCATAGCCAGACTATATGATTTTGTAGGGATAACTTTCTTTGGCCATGTTATTTTGAGAAGACATAATTGCTTTGTTAGTATGCTTGAAGTATTATTATTTTTATGTCAATATGAACTTTTGTCTTGAATCTTTCAAATCTGAATATCCATACCACAATTAAGAAGATTTGCATTGAAATTATGCCAAGTAGCACTCCGCATCAAAAATTCCCTTTTTATCATTTACCTACTCGAGGACGAGCAGGAATTAAGCTTGGGGATGCCTGATACGTCTCCAACGTATCTATAATTTTTGATTGCTCCATGCTATATTATCTACTGTTTTGGACTATATTGGGCTTTATTTTCCACTTCTATATTATTTTTGGGACTAACCTATTAACCGGAGGCCCAGCCCAGAATTGCTGTTTTTTTTGCCTATTTCAGTGTTTTGAAGAAACGGAATATCAAACGGAGTCCAAACAGAATAAAACCTTCGGGAACGTGATTTTCTCACCGAACGTGATCCAGGAGACTTGGACCCTACTTCAAGGGAGTCCAGAGGCGGTCACGAGGGTGGGGGGCACGCCCCCCTGCCTCGTGGGCCCCTCGGAGCTCCACTGACGTACTCCTTCCTCCTATATATACCTACGTACCCCCAAACGATCAAATATGGAGCCAAAAACCTAATTCCACTGCCGCAACTTTCTGTATCCACGAGATCCCATCTTGGGGCCTGTTCCGGAGCTCCGCAGGAGAGGGCCGTCATCACGGAGGGCTTCTACATCATCATAGCCCCTCCTATGAAGTGTGAGTAGTTTACCTCAGACCTTCGGGTCCATAGTTAGTAGCTAGATGGCTTCTTCTCTCTTTTTGGATCTCAATACAATGTTCTCCCCCTCTCTTGTGGAGATCTATTCGATGTAATCTTCTTTTTGCGGTGTGTTTGTTGAGACCGATGAATTGTGGGTTTATGATCAAGTCTATCTATGAATAATATTTTAATCTTTCTCTGAATTCTTTTATGTATGATTGGTTATCTTTGCAAGTCTCTTCGAATTATCAGTTTGGTTTGGCCTACTAGATTGGTTTTTCTTGCCATGGGAGAAGTGCTTAGCTTTGGGTTCAATCTTGCGGTGTCCTTTCCCAGTGACAGAAGGGGCAGCAAGGCACGTATTGCATCGTTGCCATCGAGGATAACAAGATGGGGTTTATTTCATATTGCATGAATTTATCTCTCCACATCATGTCATCTTGCTTAAGGCGTTACTCTGTTTTTAACTTAATACTCTAGATGCATGCTGGATAGCGGTCGATGAGTGGAGTAATAGTAGTAGATGCAGGCAGAAGTCGGTCTACTTGTCTCGGACGTGATGCCTATATACATGATCATACCTAGATATTCTCATAACTATGCTCGATTCTGTCAATTGCTCAACAGTAATTTGTTCACCTAGCGTAGAATACTTATGCTCTCGAGAGAACCCACTAGTGAAACCTATGGCCCCCGGGTCTATTCTCATCATATAAATCTCCATCACTTTAATCTTGCTTTGCTTTTTTACTTTGCCTTTACTTTTTGCGTTGCATCTCTATATCAAAAATACCAAAAATATTATCTATCATCTCTATCAGATCTCACTCTCCTAAGTAACCGTGAAGGGATTGACAACCCCTAATTGCGTTGGTTGCGTTGAGCTATTGTTTTGCGTAGGCACGAGGGACTTGCGTGTGGCCTCCTACTAGATTGATACCTTGGTTCTCAAAAACTGAGGGAAATACTTACGCTACTCTGCTACATCATCCTCTCCTCTTCGGGGAAATCCAACGCAAGCTCAAGAGGTAGCACAAAGCTCTGGGGGACAGAAAAAATTCCCACCAGAGGTCAAAACAGTGAACATGATCCATGTGACGAACATGAGAAGCAAACATGCACTTCGTACACACGAGCCGTAGTGCCCATCACCCGTAAGCCCAACCCCTGGTTGGCCCACCCGATCACTTTTGATCGCAGGGATCACCTAACAAACATCCGGCACGAAGGATCGGCTGCCTTGATGTTAGACCCAATAATAAACGGATACCATCTCACATGAGTCCTTATGGACGGCGGCAGTAGTCTAAATCTGATATATCAGGACACAGTCCGCAAAATGGGGATAGACCCGACAAAGATCAGCCACAGTAATACTACCTTCAAGGGAGTAATACCAGGCCCAGAGGCCCGCTCCACGGGCTCTCTAATACTAGAAGTCGTATTCGGTTCTCCCGACAACTACCGAAGTGAAAAGTTACACTTCGACATCGCTCCATTCCGAAGCGGCTATCAAGCACTACTCGGACGAACTGCTTTCGCTCGTTTCAACGCTATACCGCATTACGCTTCTCTTAAGCTTAAGATGCCTGGCCCGCGTGGCACCATCACAGTTAATGGAAATATCGAGCGTTCCTTACACGCAGAAGAACGGGCAGCTGCCTAAACAGCTGAAAACTAGACGGCCTCACCAACCAGAAAAAATGACCGGTCGTTAAGACCACGGACACGGTTAGACGAGTCCAGCGCATCATTAGATATACTTGAGATTGGTTTGATGGTTATACCCTTATAGACGGTACCAGGGGCTTCCCGCGTGTAAACAACGCTAGTTCGGCTCAACTTTACTTATCTTGAATTTTAAATGGTTTATTTAGAATAACCATTTTTTGCATGATAACTTTCAACTAAGTTCCTTTCTTTTACAGATGACAATCATGCTACACCAGTCTAGGATACAGCACAACGGAGACACAGGTGCAGACATGCAGCAGGGACCCGCTCAAAGGTTTCTTTTTAGATTAAGACCCTACATAAACCTTTTTTACTGTCTCTTGTTATTCACATCCTCCGGATTCTCAGTACAACCGAGAAGGATGCTGACGTTTTTGGTATTTGTCCACGTCAGAATATTGCATGTACCTGGACACTCTGGGTTCATTATCAAGGGCATTGTTCAGCCCGGCATATGTTATAAAGACCGAATACCTTAGGGAGTGTTCAGCATCGCGAGTTTGGCCTTATATGCATCAGCTCTGAATCATGTCTTTGGTCAAATGTTGGGTTTGCCCAGCTCCTGTGTTTTGCTACCTTACGTTCCGCTCTATCGGCTAAGGTGGCACTAGGAGAACTACTGCATTGTGCCCTGGTTCATCCGGACGAGCACCTCAGTAGAGAAAGCCAAAAACTGACTGTCATGATAAAGCGTGAGACTGTTCAACCACTCGATGACTTAGCGGAACCTTCGGGATTCCTCCGCATTAACGAAGGGCCGTTTCCCGGCCAGGCATGTACGCGCCCCATATTCGGACGAGCGTGGAGCCACCAGGGGCTATATAGTAGCCCCACCGTCAAACTCCTATGGCTAAGTGGAAGTGTTAAAGCAATATAGTTCGATTGCCTAGTTCGCTGCGCTATCACCTCCTTAATTGACCAAGACATTGGATCAAGTGTGAACACGCGTCTTCTGCGAACACCCCCGCATTATATGCGTGGGGGCTGAAGCCGACGACTGCAAACTTTCAGGTTATATACATATATACACAAACGGCCGCACATGAGGCATCATAGTACTTTCAGGCAAAAAGTATAAATGCAGCCTTTGTAATTTAATAAACATTGTTTTTACAATGGGAATACATGTCATTAGAACATAATATTCTTCGAGCACTAAGACTCTATTGAACGAGCGCCTTCAAGGACTTCTTCAAAGTAGTGCTCCGCAGATACTCGGCCCCCGGCCGAACTCTGGGTTGCAATTGCGGTGGCCTCCATCTCTGCCCAGTATGTCTTGACACGGGAAAGCGCCATCCGCGCACCCTCTATGCACACCGACCTCTTCATAGCGTCGATGCGCGGCACATCACCAAGGAACTGTTGCACCAAATTAAAATAACTGTTCGACCTTGGCCCTTCCGGCCACAGATGATCCACAACAGACCTCATGGCAAGCCCGGACAACCTATGGAGCTCGGCCCATTCGGCCATCCGCTCATTCAACGGAAGCGGACACGCTGGAACATTAAATTGTGACCAGAACAACTTTTCCACATTCATGATCTTTTTGATCTTTGAAGTATTCGGCCACATCAGCGGCACTTGCTGCCAAATCCAGATATGCGTCTACAGAACTCCACAGCCGATCAAGAGGAGCATACTTAGGATCTCCGAACTTCATCTACAGCATAAAGGGCTTCCCAGTCACGATATCCTGGCTTGACGCAGCTCCACCTTCATCGCTCTAATTGCAGAGCGGGCGTCCTTGGCCGCCACCATGGCCTTCTCCAGGTCCATCATCTTCGCTCGATTCTTATTTTCGAGAAGCTCGTAATGGCCGGCGGCATCCTTCAATTCCACAGCCATCTTGGCTATTTCATCCTTGCTTCAGCAATGCGCCGCCTGTTCGGCTCTCAGCTCTTCGACTGCCTTTAAAGCGGCCACATCACTTTTCCTGGCTTGTTCCTTGGCTCAGGCAAGTTCTGCCCGAAGGGTCTCCAGGGCGGTAGCCCCATCTGCAGTCACAACATATTAAAGATACTAGCATCATGCTCCTCTTACTATGTGTAAATCACGGGAGAAATCACATACCCTGTGCCTCGTCGAGCCGTTCGTTCACAAGCATGATGTTGGCATCCGCCGCATCAAGTTGCTACTTTAGCTCGGCAAACTCATCAATCCGGGTAGCCACCGGACCTCCCGCCACCTGCATATGAAGGCGGCCTGATTATTACCTGGGACTATGATCCTCTGTTTGCCGCCGTTCTCGACAGCAACCAGAGTCTCAGGGGCTATTATCTGCATAGGGCACACCTAACGTGTGCGGTATCTTAAAAAACATACACTATTTCACGTACCTCAAAGCCTTTCAGCAAACTCATAAAAGCTTCATGCAACCCGCTTTCGGAGGATGAAATCCTCTCAATCACCGTACCCATTAGCGTACGATGTGCTTCTGAGATAACCGCTTGCTCTAGCAGATCCTTCAGTGCGTCCGATCACACACCGGACGGTGCCAGACTCTTGCGGTTGCTCTCTTCAGGAGCCGAATACTGAGGACTTCGGGGGGCCGAAGGATTACCCTCTGGCCTTGCCGGATCAGGAGAAACCCTCCATGACGACACTTCAAGGTCGCCCGCCTCATGAGGCGGGGTGGAATGGGGAGGTGTTTCTCTCTCCATCATCTCCGGAAGAAGATCCCCCGAAGAGGAACTCTGTCGAGAAGGGCTACGATCCGACCTACAAGATAAATGCTTCGGTTATTGTCCTTAGAAGTAAAGCATGATATTTTTACTATTAAGTACCTTTTTACTTACAGCTCGGTGGAGGGCTGATCCCCTCGCGGGCACTGTGCGGCAAGGGTACCCCCCGGGGCAGGACCCTTTGGCAAAGATTTCTTCCCCCGTTTGGAAACCATTGTTTTCGGTTCTTCAGAGGTGGTCCTCTTCCTTCCTTGGGGAGAGGGAATTTCAGATTCTTCTCCCCGTTTATCCTCCTTCGCGGAGGCGCTAACTCCCCCGGTTTGGATGAACAGTGAGCGAGGTCCGCTTTCAGCCTCTTTATTCCCTCCTTTATCTTCCCCTGAGGGCGCTTGATAAGGCGCAAGTTCCAGCATCCTGGCTAGTACAGGATCCGGTGAGACCTCAGGAAGGGGGACGGACACCTGATCATCTTCGCCTTTGTTACCCAGTCCTGGTCAAAGAGAGACTTTTCAGAATGATGTTGTGATAAATAAAAAGGCAATGTGTTCGGCTACGGGACTACTTACTTGGGTATCTAGACGATTGCAGCTCAGATCCGCATCCTCGGTGGTGTCCAGACACATTATTTGTGGTCCGAAGAACAATTTGTACATCTCTTCAAGCGTCATGCCGAGGAAGTGCTGAATGGCTCGCGGTCCTTCCGGGTTGAACTCCCACATGCGGAGGGGTCGACGTTTGCAGGGCAGGACTCGACGAACTAACATGACTTGCATTACCGTGGCCAGACTGGCATCTCTCTTGAGGAGATCTCGGATGCGGCTCTGCAATGTTGGCACATCCTTTACTGCCCCCAGTCTAGCCCCTTGTTGATCCATGAGGTCAGTCGCGGCGGGGGGCCCGAGCGAAAAGTAGGGGCGGCCACCCACTTGGTACCCTGGGGAGCTGTGCTATAAAACCACTCCCATTGCCATAAGCTGGACACCTCCTGGAAGGAACCCTCTGGCCATGGGGCATCGGCACTTTTGCTTATTACGGCACCTCCGCACTCTGCGTGTCGCCCCTCGATCATCTTCAGCTTCACATTGCAAGTCTTGAGCCACAGGCCGAAGTGAGGGGTAATGCGGAGGAAGGCCTCACATACGTCGATGAACGACAAAATGTGAAGGACTGAATCTGGGGCCAGGTCATGGAAATACATCCCGTAATAGTACATGAGCCCCGTGACAAAAGGATCTAGAGCGAGGCCTAGCCCTCGGAGGAAGTGAGAGATGAATAAAACGCTCTCATCGGGTTCGGGAGTGGGAATGACCTGCCCTCGAGCGGGCAGCCTGTGCGAGATCTCACCGGTCAGAAACCTGGCCTCTCTTAGCTTCTTGACGTCTTCCTCTGTGACAGAGGAAGGCATCCACCGACCTTGGAGGTTGGATCCGGACATGGTTGAAGGTCCGAAGCGCCTGACCTAAGCCTTGGGTGTTGAAACTCGAGGTAGGGGGGAAGATTCGATTGAGTTCGAGAAGAAAAAAGGATAGGCCTTGGTCTCTTAATAAAGAGGGTGAATACCAAGCGTCCTCCTCATGACCGTTTGGGACTTTCCTACAATCGAGGAGTCATACCAACGGGCACGATTGGGTTACCCACGTCCGTGTTGATGAGAATCCCGTAATAAGGGGGACACGGTCTCTGCTCCGACAAGACATGCCAATAAAATCACCTCGCAAAGCGTGCGGTGGCAGGCTGATTGGGAAAAAGGTTCATGTAAAGAACATGCTGTGGTGTGATGTCACGTTATGAAGGGTCGCCAGCAGATTAGATTTGTGGAAATATTATTCTCTCCATGGTGGTATGTGGAACTTGTTTTGCAGAGCCGGACACTATCCTTGTATTCAAAATCTTCTATGGAGTATTCGGAGGAGGAACCCGCCTTGCAATGCCGAAGACAAACTACGCCCGGACTCATCGTCATTGAAGCCTGGTTCAGGGGCTACCGAGGGAGTCCTGGATTAGGGGGTATCCGGACAGCCGAACTATATCCTTTGGCCGGACTGTTGGATTATGAAGATACAAGATTGAAGACTTCGTCCCGTGTCCGGATGGGACTCTCCTTGGCGTGGAAGGCAAGCTTGGCAATACGGATATGTAGATCTCCTCCCTTGTAACTGACTCTGTGTAACCCTAGCCCCCTCCGGTGTCTATATAAACCAGAGGGTTTAGTCCGTAGGACAACAACAATCATACCATAGGCTAGCTTCTAGGGTTTAGCCTCTACGATCTCGTGGTAGATCAACTCTTGTAATACTCATATCATCAAGATCAATCAAGTAGGAAGTAGGGTATTACCTCCATCGAGAGGGCCCGAACCTGGGTAAACATCGTGTCCCCCGCCTCCTGTTACCATCCGCCTTAGACGCACAGTTTGGGACCCCCTACCCGAGATCCACCAGTTTTGACACCGACAACCGGCGACTCCCTCATGATGATAATGAGACCTAGCCATAAACAGCATGTAGGGTTATTACCGGATGATGTTTCCCGGGGCCCGAAGCTGTCTAAATCCTTGTCTTGTGTTGCGTTTCTCGATTCCTCTCAACCCCTCTCAAGCTACCACATAGATGCGTTGGCTCGCGACTAAGTCCTGACACTAAGGACATCTGCCGTGACAATTCCACGACAATGATCGAAGTTTGTTCAGAGTCCCAGATGTGATCACGGGCATGACAAGGAGTCTCGAAATGGTCCACAGGTACAGATTGATATATTGGACGAAGGTATTAAGACACCGGAAAGGTTTCGGATCGTTTCGGATATTTATCGGGGAACCGAGGGGTTGCCGGAACCCCCCGGGGAAGTTATGGGCCCTAATGGGACATAAGGGAGTAGGAGAGGAAAGGCCACAAGGTGGCGCCCCCAAGGGCAGTCCGAATTGGACTAGGGGGAGGGGGCGCAGCCCCCTTCCTTTCCCTCTCCCTCTCGTTCCCTCCTTCCCCTTCTTGGAATAGGAAAGGGGGGGGGGCGAATCCTACTAGGAATGGAGTCCTAGTAGGACTCCCCCCATGGCGCGCGCCCCTTGGCCGGCCACCTCCTTCTCCCCCCTTTTATATACGGAGGCTGAGGGCACCCCAAAGGCACAACAGACAATCTCTTAGCCGTGTGCGGTGCCCCCTCCACAGTTTAACACCTCGGTCATATCGTCGTAGTGCTTAGGCGAAGCCCTGCGCTGGTAACTTCATCATCACCATCGCCACGCTGTCGTGCTGACAGAACTCTCCCTCATCCTTAACTGGATCAAGAGCTCAAGGGACGTCACCATGCTGAACATGGGCTGTACACGGAGGTACCGTACGTTCGGTACTTGGATCGGTTGGATCGTGAAGACGTTCGACTACATCAACCGCGTTACTAAACGCTTCCTCTTTTGGTCTACGAGGGTACGTGGACACACTCTCCCCTCTCGTTGCTATGCATCTCTTAGTTAGATCCTGCGTGATCGTAGGATTTTTTTGAATTACTACATTCCCCAATAGTGGCATTCGAGCCAGGTCTATGCGTAGATGATATGCACGAGTAGAACACAAGGAGTTGTGGGCGATAATAGTCATACTGCTTACCACCAACGTCTTACTTTGATTCGGCGGTATTTTTGGATGATGCGGCCCGGACCAACATTACGTGACCACGTTCATGAGACCGGTTCTACCGACGTGCTTTGCACACAGGTGGCTGGCGGGTGTCTGTTTCTCCAACTTTAGTTGAATCGAGTTTGACTACGGTCGGTCCTTGTTGAAGGTTAAAACAACACACTTGACAAAAAATCATTGTGGTTTTGATGCGTAGGTAAGAACGGTTCTTGCTAGAAGCCCATAGCAGCCACGTAAAACTTGCAACAACAAAGTAGAGGAGGTCTAACTTGTTTTTGCAGGGCATGTTGTGATGTGATATGGTCAAGAAATGATGAGATATAAATTGTTGTATGAGATGATCATGTTTTGTAAAAGTTATCGGCAACTGGCAGGAGCCTTATGGTTGTCGCTTTATTGTATGAAATGCAATCGCCATGTAATTGCTTTACTTTATCACTAAGCGGTAGCGATAGTCGTAGAAGCAATAGTTGGCAAGACGACAACGACACTACGATGAAGATCAAGGTGTCAAGCCAGTGACGGTGGAGATCATGATGGTGCTTTGGAGATGGAGATCAAAGGCACAAGATGATGATGGCCACATCATGTCACATATTTTGATTGCATGTGATGTTTATCTTTTATGCATCTTATTTTGCTTAGTACAGCGATAGCATTATAAGATGATCCCTCACTAAATTTCAAGGTATAAGTGCTCTCCTTGAGTATGCACCGTTGCTATAGTTCGTCGTGCCGAGACACCACATGATGATCGGGTGTGATAAGCTCTACGTTCACATACAATGGGTGCAAGCCAGTTTTCCACGTGCAGAATACTCGGGTTAAACTTGATGATCCTAGCATATGCAGATATGGCCTTGAAACACTGAGACCGAAAGGTTGAACGTGAATCATATAGTAGATATGATCAACATAGAGATGTTCACCATTGAAAACTACTCCATCTCACGTGATGATTGGACATGGTTTAGTTGATATGGATCACGTGATCATTTAGATGACTAGAGGGATGTCTATCTAAGTGGGAGTTCTTAAGTAATATGATTAATTGAACTTTAATTTATCATGAACTCAGTCCTGATAGTTTTTGCATATCTATGTTGTAGATCAATAGCTCGCGTATAGCTCCCCGATTTTATTTTTAATATGTTCCTAGAAAAAACTAAGTTGAAAGCTGATAGTAGCAATGATGCGGACTGGGTCCGTAATCTGAGGAGTATCCTCGTTGCTGCACAGAAGAATTATGTCCTTGATGCACCGCTAGGTGACAGACCTATTGCAGGAGCAGATGCAGACGTTATGAACGTTTGGCAAGCTCGATATGATGACTACTTGATAGTTTAGTGTACCATGCTTTACGGCTTCAAACTGGGACTTCAAAAACGTTTTGAATGCCATGGAGCATATGAGATGTTCCAAAAGTTGAAATTAGTATTTCAGACTCATGCCCATGTCGAGAGGTATGAGACCTCTGACAGTACTTTGCCTACAAGATGGAGGAGAATAGCTCAACCAGTGAGCATGTGCTCAGATTGTCTGGGTACTACAATTGCTGTGATTGACAAAGTTCTCTAGTCACTATCACCAAGTTACTAGAACTTCGTGATGAACTATAATATGCAAGGGATGAACAAGACAATTCCTGAGCTCTTCGCAATGCTAAAGGCTGCGGAGGTAGAAGTCAAGAAAGAGCATCAAGTTTTGATGATTAACAAGACCACTAGTTTCAAGAAAAAGGGCCAAGGGAAGAAGGGGAACTTCAATAAGAATAGCAAGCAAGTTGCTGCTCCCGGGAAGAAGCCCAAGTCTGGACCTAAGCCTGAAACTGAGTGCTTCTACTGCAAAGGAAATGGTCACTAGAAGCGAAACTGCCCCAAACATTTGGTGGATAAGAAGGATGTCAAAGTGAACAAATGTATATTTCATATACAAATTATTGATGTGTACTTTACTAGTGTTCATAGTAAACCCTAGGTATTTGATACCGGTCCAGTTGCTAAGATTAGTAACTCGAAACAGGAATTACAAAATGAACAGAGACTAGTTGAGGGCAAAATGACGATGTGTGTTGGAAGAGATTCCAAGGTTGATAAGCTCACCATCGCATACTCCCTCTACCTTCGGGATTAGTGTTGAACCTAAATAAATGTTATTTGGTGTTTGCGTTGAGCATGAATATGATTGGATCATGTTTATTGTAATACGGCTATTCATTTAAGACAGAGTTGTTCTGTTTACATGAATAATACCTTCTATGGTCATACACCCAATATAATTGGTTTATTGAATCTTGATTGTAGTGATACACATATTCATAATATTGAAGCCAAAAAGATGAAAAGTTAATAATGATAGTGCAACTTATTTGTGTCACTGCCGTTTTGGTCATATTGGTGTAAAGCGCATGAAGAAACTCCATGCTGATGGGCTTTTGGAATCACTTGATTATGCATCACTTGATACTTGCGAGCCATGCCTCATGGGCAAGATGACTAAAACTCCGTTCTTCGGAACAATGGAGCGAGCCACTGACTTGTTGGAAATAATACATAATGATGTATGCGGTTTGATGAGTGTTGAGGCTCGCGGCGGGTATCATTATTTTCTAACCTTCACAGATGATTTGAGCAGATATGGGTATATCTACTTAATAAAACATAAGTGTGAAACATTTGGAAAGTTTAAAAAAATTTAGAGTGAAGTGGAAAATCATCGTAAAAAGAAAATAAAGTTTCTACGATCTGATCGCGGAGGCTAATATTTGAGTTACAAGTTTTGGCCTTCATTTAAAACAATGTGGAATAGTTTCACAACTCACGCCACCTGGAACACCACAGCGTAATGGTGTGTCCAAACATCGTAATCGTACTTTATTAGATATGGTGCGATCTATGATGTCTCTTACCAATTTACCGCTATCATTTTGGGGGTTATGCATTAGAGACAGCTGCATTCACGTTAAATATGGCACCATCTAAATCCATTGAGATGACACCGTATGAACTATGGTTTGGCAAGAAACCTAAGCTGTCGTTTCTTTAAGTTTGGGGCTGCGATGCTTATGTCAAAAAGCTTCAACCTGATAAGCTCGAACCCAAATCGGAGAAATGTGTCTTCATAGGCTATTCAAAGGAAACTGTTGGGTACACCTTCTATCACAAATCCGAAGGCAAGATATTCGTTTCTAAGAATGGATCCTTTCTAGAGAAGGAGTTTCTCTCGAAAGAAGTGAGTGGGAGGAAAGTAGAACTTGATGAGGTAATTGTAGCTTCTCCCTTATTGGAAAGTAGTTCATTACAGAAATCAGTTCCAGTGATTCCTACACCAATTAGCGAGGAAGCTAATGATGATGATCATGAAACTTCAGATCAAGTTACTATCGAACCTCGTAGGTCAACCAGAGTATGGTCTGCACCAGAGTGGTACAGTAATCCTATTCTGGAGGTCATGTTACTTGACCATGACGAACCTACAAACTATGAGGAAGCGATGATGTGCCCAGATTCCGCAAAATGGCTTGAGGCCATGAAATCTGAGATGGGATTGATGTATGAGAACAAAGTGTGGACTTTGGCTGACTTGCCCGATGATCGGCGAGCCATTGAGAATAAATGGATCTTCAAGAGGAAGGCGGATGCTGATAGTAGTGTTACTATTTACAAAGCTCGAATTGTTGCAAAAGGTTTTCGAAAATTTCAAGGTGTTGACTATGATGAGATTTTCTCACTCGTATCGATGCTTAAAGTCTGTCTGAATCATGTTAGCAATTACCGCATTTTATGAAATCTGGCAAATGGATGTCAAAAATGTATTCCTTAATGGATTTATCAAAGAAGAGTTGTATAAGATGCAACCAGAAGGTTTTCACAATCCTAAAGGTGCTAACAAAGTGTGCAAACTCCAGGAATCCATCTATAGACTGGTGCAAGCATCTTGGAGTTGGAATATACTCTTTGATGAGTTGATCAAAGCATATAGTTTTATACAGACTTGCGGTGAAGCCTGTATTACTAGAAAGTGAGTGGGAGCACTACAGCCTTTCTGATAGGTATATGTGAATGGCATATTGCTGATCGGAAATGATGTAGAATTTTCTAGAAAGCATAAAGGAGTGTTTGAAAAGAGTTTTTCAAAGAAATACCTCTGTGAAGCTACTTACATATTGGGCATCAAGATCTATAAATATAAATCAAGACACTTGATAAGACTTTAGATGAGTACATACCTTGATAAGATTTTGAAGGAGTTCAAAATGGATCAGTCAAAGAAGGAGTTCTTGCCTGAGTTGTAAGGTATGAAGTTGAGTAAGACTCAAAACCCGACCATGGCAGAAGATAAAAAGAGAATGAAAGTCATTCCCTATGCCTCAGCCATAGTTTCTATAAAGTATGCCATGCTGTATCAGCCATAGGATCTATCATGTATGCAATGCTGTGCACCAGACCTGATGTGTGCCTTGCTATAAGTTTAGCAGGGAGGTACCAAAGTAATCCAGGAGTGGATCACTGGACAGCGGTCAAGAACATCCTGAAATACCTGAAAAGGACTAAGGATATGTTTCTTGTATATGGAGGTGACAAAGAGCTCACCGTAAAAGGTGACGTTGATGCAAGCTTTGACACTGATCCGGACGATTCTAAATCGCAAACCGGATACGTGTTTACATTAAACGGTGGAGCTGTCAGTTGGTGCAGTTCTAAACAAAGCGTCGTAGCGGGATCTACATGTGAAGCGGAGTACATAGCTGCTTCGGAAGCAGCGAACGAAGGAGTCTGGATGAAGGAGTTCATATCCGATCTAGGTGTCATACCTAGTGCATCGGGTCCAATGAAAATCTTTTGTGACAATACTGGTGCAATTGCCTTGGCAAAGGAATCCAGATTTCACAAAAGGACCAAACACATCAAGAGACGCTTCAATTCCATCCGGGATCTAGTCCAGGTGGGAGACATAGAGATTTGCAAGATACATACGGATCTGAATGTTGCAGACCCGTTGACTAAGCCTCTTCCACGAGCAAAACATGATCAGCACCAAGGCTCCATGGGTGTTAGAATCATTATTGTGTAATCTAGATTATTGACTCTAGTGCAAGTGGGAGACTGAAGGAAATATGCCCTAGAGGCAATAATAAAGTTATTATTTATTTCCTTATAATCATGATAAATGTTTATTATTCATGCTAGAATTGTATTAACCGGAAACATAATACATGTGTGAATACATAGACAAACAAAGTGTCACTAGTATGCCTCTACTTGACTAGCTCGTTAATCAAAGATGGTTATGTTTCCTAACCATGAACAATGAGTTGTTATTTGATTAACGAGGTCACATCATTAGTTGAATGATCTGATTGACATGACCCATTCCATTAGCTTAGCACCCGATCGTTTAGTATGTTGCTATTGCACCTGATGGTCATGTCAATCAGATCATTCAACTAATGATGTGATCCCGTTAATCAAATAACAACTCTTTGTCCATGGTTAGGAAACATAACCATCTTTGATTAACGAGCTAGTCAAGTACAGGCATACTAGTGACACTCTATTTGTCTATGTCTTCACACATGTATTATGTTTCCGGTTAATACAATTCTAGCATGAATAACAAACATTTATCATGATATAAGGAAATAAATAATAACTTTATTATTGCCTCTAGGGCATATTTCCTTCAGTCTCCCACTTGCACTAGAGTCAATAATCTAGATCACATCGCCATGTGATTTAACATCAATAGTTCACATCTTTATGTGATTGGTTCACATCTCCATGTGACTAACACCCAAAGGGTTTACTAGATTCAATAATCTAGTTCACATCGCTATGTGATTAAGACCCAAAAAGTGATCATGTTTTGCTTGTGAGAGAAGTTTAGTCAACGGGTCTGCCACATTCGGATCCGCATGTATTTTGCAAATTCCTATGTCAACAATGCTCTGCATGGAGCTACTCTAGCTAATTGCTCCCACTTTCAATATGTATCCAGATTGAGACTTAGAGTCATCTGGATCAGTGTCAAAACTTGCATCGATGTAACCCTTTACGACGAACCTTTTTGTCACATCCATAATCGAGAAACATATCCTTATTTCACTAAGGATAATCCTGACCGCTGTCCAGTGATCTACTCCTAGATCACTATTGTACTCCCTTGCCAAATCAGTGCAGGGTATACAA